>NC_044976.1:32194464-32494464 GCF_008728515.1 Papio anubis
CCCTGACTCTCTTGGTGAAAAAAAATTTTTTTTTTTTTTTTTTGAGACGGAGTCTCGTTCTGTGACCTAGGCTGGAGTGCAGTGGCCGGATCTCAGCTCACTGCAAGTTCCGCCTCCCGGGTTCACGCCATTCTCCTGCCTCAGCCTCCCAATTAGCTGGGACTACAGGAGCCCGCCACCACGTCTGGGTCATTTTTTGTATTTTTAGTAGAGACGGGGTTTCACGGGGTTAGCCAGGATGGTCTCGATCTCCTGACCTCGTGATCCACCTGCCTTGGCCTCCCAAAGTGCTGGGATTACAGGCGTGAGCCACCACGCCCAGCCAGTGATTTGTTTTTGAGCTTCCTCTGCCTTGGGAATGCCTAGCCACCTTCTTTTCATCCTTTAGGCCTTTACTTCCTCTAGGAGGCTTTCCCTAACCCAAGCACCTTAAGTCTGGCTTGGATGCCCTTCCATTTCACTCCCATGGTCCCCTGTCAACCCCTGTCACAGCCTTGGTCACTGTGCTTTGACTACTGGTCTAGCCCCAAGCTGGGCTGGGGGCTCCAGGAGGTCTCAAGGAGAGGCTGCCTGTGCTCATGAGTGAATCCCCACTGCCTGGCACTGTGCTAGTAATTCCTGATCAGACTACTACAGGCTTCCCTTCTTTTTCCCACTAGAGGCTGAGCCCCAGGCTAATAACTCTTTCTAATAACTTCAAGGTATAAAGGTGGGTTGGGGTGAACTGATATTAAAACTGTCCAAAGTCGAGAAATCAGTTTGGTAAACTGGCAAAGAACTCCCATTTCCATTTGCTCTGAGGTAAGGTAAACGTTGCAGTGTTTCCATCAAGATGGGAAACAGAAACAAAGACAGGCTAACAGCACGTGCCTATGAGAGCCCATTCTCTCCCTACCCTAGTTCCAGGGGCCTCTCCACCAGTTTTGTTTCTTTTTTTTTTTTTTTTTTTTTTTTTGAGACGGAGTCTTGCTCTGTCACCCAGGCTGGAGTGCTGTGGCCAGATCTCAGCTCACTGCAAGCTCCGCCTCCCGGGTTCCCGCCATTCTCCTGCCTCAGCCTCCAGAGTAGCTGGGACTACAGGCGCCCGCCACCTCGCCCGGCTAGTTTTTTTGTATTTTTTAGTAGAGACGGGGTTTCACCGTGTTCGCCAGGATGGTCTCGATCTCCTGACCTCGTGATCCGCCCGTCTCGGCCTCCCAAAGTGCTGGGATTACAGGCTTGAGCCACCGCGCCCGGCCCCACCAGTTTTGTTTCTAGCTCATGTCCAATAGTGAGTGAAAAGCCTATGGGTGTGGTTTTTTTTAATTTTTAATTTTTATGAGTATATAGGTGTATATATTTATGGGGTACATGAGACATTTTGATACAGGCATGCAATGGGTGATAATCACATCATGGAGAACGGGGTATCCATCTCCTCAGGCATGTATCCTTTGTGTTACAAACAATCCAGTTACACTGTTTCACTTATTTTAAAGCATAAATTAAATTATTATTGACTATAGTTACCCTGTTGGGGTATCAAATTGTAGGTCTTATTCATTATAACGATTTTTTCTACCCATTAATCGTTCTCACCTCCTCCTTCCCCACTCACAACCCTTCGTAACCTCTGGTAACCCATAAGCACATTCTGAATGACTAGATGAGTTAAATGAAAAGGAGTAATTTGGACGTCAAGGTACTCAAGTAATACAACCAGGTCTGCTACTGACAGTAAGACTATGGACAAATTGCTTTGCATGGCTAGCGGCAGTTTCCTCATCTGAAAAACTGGGAATTTGGGCTGAGTGGTTCAGTTTTCTTCCAGTTTTAGAACAGTCTATCAGGAACTACGTCATGTGGCCCCATGACCTCTCTGATTCCATCACCTATGCCTCTCTCCCCGCCCTCAAGGTCTTCCCCAACTGCCCATCGAAAATGATCATCTCTCTGCCCCAGATCCATCTTATCCTCCTCTGTTTCTTAATTTGCTTTGCACATCAACATGTATATAATACACAAGTTTCTCGTTTAACTTGTCTATTTTTTTTTCTTTTTTGAGAGAGTCTTGCTTTGTCACCCAGGCTGGAGTACAGTGGCGTGATCTTGGCTCGCTGCAACCTCCGCCTCCCAGGTTCAAGCAATTCTCTTGCCTCAGCCTCCTGAGTAGCTGTGACTACAGGCATGCACCACCATGCCCAGCTAATGTTTATATTTTTTGTTAGAGACAGGGTTTCACCATGTAGCTTGTCTATTATCTGCTCTACACACTAGAATGTAAGTTCCATAAGGACAGAGAATTTTTATGTTTTATTCACTTCTCTGAGCCTAGAATTTCAAATTGTGTCTGGCACACAGTAGTAAGTACATAAGAAATATATGTTGAATGAATAAAAGATTCTCCTTCAAACACACACAGTCACATAAACAAAGCCAGTGAAATATAACCAAGTCCCATACAGCTTCCTTCATCATAGCTGCCAGAGCCTGGGCACAACGGGGATACATTTGCCTCTCCAGGCTTTTCCACATTTTGTTTTCCTGTAGTTCCCATCTGCAATGGGCCGCCAAAGTTTCATTTTTGTGAACCAACGATTAGCCTTTAGGAAGAAGCCAAACACCAAGCCCAAGCCACAAATTGATTAATTGTTCTCTAGGTGTGAATGCCAGCAAGCTGGCTGAGCGTTATGGCCATCAACAAAGGCACTGAGATGGGAGCCGAGGGCAGTTCAGCATTCTGGGGAGGGCTGCTTTGAAAGCAGACATTGCGGTTTCGTTTCAAGTATTACCAGTCATCATCGTGCCGTTATGGATTTTTCAATCCATCGTTCCCTTGGCAATAGGTGCCTGCCAGGCAGAGATGAGCTTCTGTGCCCCGTGCTGCGGGCGAGACTTTGTCTGCGCTGCCATCTGCTCCCTGGTACCCATGCACACACACGACCTGCCTCTCTCCCTTAGAGGGGCATCCTCTCGACAACAGTCCTTCTTGCTTCTCTCAGGACCATGGGGTAGAACCCACCAGCTCTCCTGAGACCCCACATCCCTCCGCTCAGCCAACATGTGCTGAGCTCCTGCTGGGGGCTGGGCACCTGCTTCAGGGAGATAAGTAGGGAGCTGGGAAGCCCTTCAGGACAGGGGCCGGGTCTCCTTTGCCAGGGGCGGTACTATCCTTGGTTCCCAGCTCTCTGCAGCCTGATCTGCACCTTCTTAGACCTCTGGAAGGAGCTGACACTACAACTGCTGCAAGAACCAGAAACAGACATAACTGTTTTCCAGGTCCACACCTGGGGAAAAAAAGGGGCAAAGGGCACTCTCTGAATACCACAGGCAAAAGCAGCCTTGGGGAGTAAAGAGAATCTCTCTTTTCTATCTCTACACCCGTGCAAGGTCATCTCATCTGACCTCATGGCTTTCAATACAATCTACACGCTAAGGATGCTCCAACCTACATATATAGATAGGCTTTCTCCATCCATGCTGCCTACCCACCAGTTCCTCCCATATTCCTGGCAGGCATCTCACACCTAACAGTCTGAACTGAGCTCCTGATCTCCGTACCCCAAACCTGCTCTTGCTATGGGCTTTGCCACCTCAGTTAGGGGCAGCTCCATGCTGCCCGTTGATCCCCCAAACCTGGGAGCTAACCTTGGCTCCTCTCCAGCACCCACTTCTAATCTGCCAGCCAGTTCTACTAGCTCCACCTTCGAACTCTGTCTGAAAGAGGCCCACTTCTCTCCGCCTTCACTGCTATGGCTCTCACCCTGAGCTTCCCCTGGCCTCTCGCCTGCATTGCTGCATTAGACTCCGGGCCAGTCTCCCTGTTCCCACTCTGCACTCCTTTAGCATATTCTCAGCACAGCAGCTGGTTAAAGGTAGGTCAGACCAGGTCAGCTTCTGCTCAGAACCTGCCCATGGGCCCTGATAAACTCAGAGTAGAAGCCAAGTTCTTCCCATAATGTAAAGGCTGTGTGTGACCTGGTCCCTTGTCTCCAACTTTATCACTGCGTACCACTCGTCTCCCTCACTCTGCTCCAAGAGCACTGGTTGTATCTCTGTTCTCCAGATATGCCAGGGAAACTCTCACCTTGAGAGGTCAGAAGTGCTGCTGGCTCAGAGCCTGGGAATTCCCCACTAGGCCGTGGTGTGGAATCCACAGTTGCTCCAGTGTGCTCTTTTCCTGGAGCCTAGGCAAGCAACCACTGTGCCCTAAGTGCTCAGCTCTCCAGCAGTTGTCACAGTTGTCTGATTTTTTATCTGTCTCCTCCACTAGACCATGATTGCCCAAGGGCCAGGGCTGGTGCTACCCATGTGAGTTTTTCCAGGCCTTGTTCAGAAGAGGTATTCAAGGCATATGAAGGGATGGATGAGTAGGTTAACAACAGCAACAACAAAACACCTAGGTTTGCATCACCTTTATAGTGATTGAGGGCACTTCCTCCTGTTTGTGCTTGGTTGGACAATGAGAAACAAAGATACTCTCTGTACCAGGAAGCCTCAGCCAGAAGCCAACCAGTCCATGTGCTGCTTCTAAGCAGGGTCTGTGCTTTTCCCCAAGGCAGCTGGGTGTGCAGCACAGGAAAGAAAATATGTATTCTCCCTGGCTCGTGAAGCGGGGAGCTGCTAAAACTATAGTCCTCCCCACATATTTCTCAAGAAAGGAGGGAAGTCCTCCTGCATCTTACCCCTCGTTTTAGATGGACACAGAAGCTTTAGGAGAAGAATCCCATGACCATACTAGCTGGAGCCCCCAGAACCCAGGCACATGCACCCACATTCTTTTCCTGCTGGAAATTCTTTTCCTTCCCAGGGCAAAATGGGATCTTGGAGGGGGAACACACTCAACCTCACTGGGCATGGCTGTATGTGAGCTCCACTGTTATCTCATTATGCTCACACCCTGTTGTACAGTGGAGAAAACTGAGCCTCAGAGATATTACAAAGCATTCCACAGTGACTGGCAGATTAACCCAAGAACTCTATGATTCCAAAGTGTAAGCTCATCCTATCATCCCAGCGGCGTCCTGTCTTCTCCCTGCCTCCAGAAGCGGGTGGGAAACTAGCTAGGTGAGAGGCATGAGGAGCCACTATGGCACTGGGTCTAGGCTTACTTGGGCCTGGGAAAAGCTAATGCCTGGGTGAAGCGTCCATCCCTTCCCAGGCCCTCTGCAGATTCCTGGATCACAAAGGGCTGTAGTGGTTCCAGAGATGCTGGGGCTATGGGACAATAGGAGGGCCATGGGTCTGGATCCCTGCAGTCTTATTGTTGACAGCACCTGAAAGGCAGGGTCTAGACCAATACCAGGAATTAGAAAGCACTTTGGAATCAAAGTCAATGGAATGAGTGGATAAGGAGTTGCTGATTTAAAGTATTATAGATCCATTGGATTAGTGACTCTTAGATTTGTCATGGATTTTAGAAGGCATCTAGAGCAAGCCCCTATGCAGTTCAGCCAAGCTTCTTACATGAATAAATCTTTAGCAGGAAAAGAATGTGGGTACATGCACCTGGGACATGGGACTCAAGATAGTATGGCCAGCCACCAGAAGGATATCTCTGAAGTCTCCTCCTCTATCTTTTGAAAGATGCCCATTTACACTGGACTCCTCCCTCTGTGTGTGTGTGTGTGTGTATGTATGTGTTTATTTAGTCTATATGCAAGAATATTTTATTTATATGCATATATTTAGTTAAGATTTATAGTTTACTATTTTATTTATATAGAAACATACATGTTTTTAATTTTACTTTAAGTTCTGGGATACATGCGCTGAATGTGCAGGTTTCTTACATAGGTATACATGTGCCATGGTGGTTTGCTGCACCTATCATTCTGTCATCTAGGTTTTAAGCCCCACATGCATCAAGTATTTGTCCTAATGCTCTCCCTCCCCTTTCCCCCAACCCCCCAATAGGCCCCACAGTGTGATGTTCCCTTCCCTGTGTCCATGTATTCTCATTGTTCAACTCCCACTTAAGAGTGAGAACATGCAGTGTTTGGTTTTCTGTTCCTGTGTTAGTTTGCTGAGGATGACGGTTTCCAGTTTCGTCCATGTCCCTGCAAAAGACATGAGCTCATTCTTTTTCAAGGCTGCATAGTATTCCATGGTGTACATGTGGAAGACAGAGTGGCAATTCCTCAAGGATCTAGAACCAGAAACACCATTTGACCCAGCAATCCAATCCCATTACTGGGTACATACCCAAAGGATTATAAATCATTCTCCTATAAAGATACATGCACACATACGTTTACTGCAGCACTATTTACAACAGCAAAGACTTGCAACCAACCCAAATGCCTATCAATGATAGACTGCATAAAGAAACACAGTTTTAAAATATATATTTTGTTGAAATATATGTACGTACTTTAGTATTTGATATAGATAGATAGAATGATTTCATATATATTTGCTTTATGATAAGATTAGAAAATGTGCCACATTTAGCTTGTAGGCTTGGGTGTTCCCATAGTGCAACCCTCCGGGCTATATAGTATTTCACAGATTTTTTTTCACATATAAGCAATTCAGAAATTAGAATGAGTATTACAAGAAAGGGTATGTGATCATTTAATTGGCACTTTTTCTTTCTCGGTGGTGCATAAAATAATGGTGCATCTTACAGTCAATAGAATGTCAACTTTGATAAAATCCAGTATATACACCAGTTTGGAAAGTATGTTAACAGAATCCTTGGCAGAGCTTGATCAATCAAAGCCTTGCTTGATCACCTCCAGAAATGAGAAACTCACTACCTCACAAGGCAGCCTACTTAATTTAGGGTAATTAAAGCTATATAAAACAACTTCTTGATTCTTGGCTGAAATTCACCTACTTTCAACATCTTTCCATTGGACATTGTTCTACTCCCTGCAGCAATGCAGAACGAATCCTTATTTGTCTTATGTGAGACAAACTCTCATCACTTCCAGATCTTCTCTTTAACTATTCTTTGTGTCCTAGTTACTTGTCTCATTAATTTCTCCCAAATACCTACTTAGTTTTGGGTCTTGTGCTAGAGATACAATCCATGACCCTCAAAAACATCTTGTGGGCAGGCACAGTGGCTCATGCCTGTAATCCCAGCATTTTGGGAGGCCGAGATGGAAAGATCATTTGAGCCCGGGAGTTCGAGACCAGCCTGAGCAACATAGCAAAACACCATCTCTACAGAAATTTAGCCGAGTGTAGTGGTGCTCACCTATAGTTCCAGCTACTCAGTAGGCTGAGGCAGGAGGATTACTTAAATCCAGGAGGTCGAGGTTACAGTGAGCCATGATCACACCATAGCACTCCAGCCTGGGCGACAGAGTAAGGCCTTATCTCAATAAAACAAAACAAAACACCTTGCTACTGATCAATGCTTTATTACATGAATTTCCTTCTTCTGAATGCATCCATCCCCCAAGATCCAGAGTCTATATTTCGATTAATAGAGCCATGTGACATTTGATTCATGTTATGTTCATAGCCAACTGACACCCACACGTAGCTTTCACACAAGTCAGCACTTCACTGATGTTGGTTTGAGTTTTAGTTTACTCTGATTTTGTTTTTTCCCCCATTTGCTATTTATCACACAAACAACACTAGAGTAGCCATAAAGAAGAACTTAAAAAAAATTCACTCACATCTCACTGCCCGCCCATGTCAATTGTTTCTCTTTTTATTTCCATCCAGTCCCTGTTCATATAAGACCTACTTTACATGTTTGTAATAAATATGAAGAATCAATTTTGCATTCTGTTTTTTTCCTGGAAAATAATATCATAAACATCTTTCTGTATTGCCAAATAATGCTATTATACTTTTAAATGGCTGCATAAATCTATTAGGTAGATCTACCATAATTTGCCTGGCCATGCCCCTATTGTTGGACATTTTTACAGTTTCCAATTTTTCATCATTATAAATAATGCTGAAATCAACACTTTGATGCATATAACTTTCTTCTTCTGTTGAATTATTTCCTTAGGATATATTCCCAGGAGGGGAATTACTGGGTCAAATGACATGAGCATTTTATGACTCTTGATACACATTGTCAAGCTGGATTCCCAAAGGACTAATTTACATCAGCACCAGCCATGTGTCAGTGCGTCTGTGTCTCTGCCCCGACTCCAGCACTGTATCATACCCACCGAAGTTCTTCAGCCTAACTGAATAGGGATAAAGTGCCATTTCATTGTCTTAATTGACATTACATTGATAACTCTCAGGACCAGGTAGTGCTGCTGTGTATTTATTTGCTCCTCTATTTCCTCTGGTGTGAACTCCTTGATACCTTTTTTACCACTTTGTATGGGTTCATGATACAATGCAGAGGTTAACCCTTTGCTGCCACATGTGGTAGAATATTATTCAAGTCAGTTGTTTCTCTTCCTATTTTACATGATTTTTACTGTGCAGAACTTTTACATTTGAATATGGTCTGATCACTAATCTTTTCCTTTTGTTAGATTCTTTAAAGTACAAAGCTTGACACTGCTCCCTATTATAGTGGAATATTTAATTTGGATCCAATAGTTGCAACTATGTGAAATTATTTTATTCCTTTTTGTAGGCTGAAGTCAAATTGTCTGGGTTCAAACCCACACTTTACCTCTTACTAGCTGTGTGACCTCAAGCAAGTTACTTTCAGTGAAACCTTTCAGTGCCTCATCTGTAAAATGGAGATAATAATAGTGCCTACCTCAAAGGACTGCTTAAGAATTAAATGTTAAAATGTAAGGCACTTAGAAGAGTGCCTGGCACCTGGTAAGAGCCCCAGCAAGCTTTCATTATCATCCTGACAATCATCATCACCCAAAGCATTTGCTATGTCTCCCTGCCCTGACTCCTCTGCATAATTTTTAAGTATGATCTCTAGGGCTCTATCCACATCACTCACGACCCTAGCACTTGAACATTCCTCTATTCAGCAGGACTCTTCAGGTGAGCTTGTTCAATCAGTTACAGTCACATCATGAATGTCAGCAGAACAGACAGAAATATCACAAACATTCTGTGTAAGCAATTGTGAAGGCTAAGCTGCTCCATGTAGAGGGCATTCCTTCTGTTCCAGCAGTGTAAATGTCCATCCATAAAGGCAATGTGGGGAGTGAGCCCTGGGCTTGGTCTCCCCTTGTCCTGGCACCATCCTCAGTGCTGGTGAAGGTTCAAGAAACATTCTATGCTGGACAGTGGTCCCTGTTTCGCCTCCTGTGACTGGTTTCCTTCCCCCCAGTCTGCCCCTGCCCTCCCCAATATCTCTAAAGCATAAATCTCACTGTGCCACTTACCTGCCTAAGGCCCTTCAGCGATTGTCCCCTTCTTGTGAGTAAAGCCCAAACTCCTTCCCGTGGCCTCCTAGGTCCTGTGTGAGCTGTTCCCTGTCCCTCAAGCCAGTTCAGCTCCTGCCACTCCCCTGCCCTCATACTCTACAACTGCCCTTCTTGCAGTTGCTCAAATGCCTCTGCTCTTTCTTCTGGTCTTTGATTCCATTCATTCACCAAATATTTACTGAGTACTTAACATATGACAGGACCTGTCCTAGGAGCTGAGGAATCAGCAGAGAACAATAGCAATGCAAAACAATACAAAGCCCCTGACCCCAGGAAGCTCACATTCTGGCAGAGGAGGACAATGAGCAAACAAACAATCATAGCATATGTCAGGAGGTGATAGGGAGTGATGGGTAACAGGGTCTGTGTTACACCGTGTGGTCAGAAAAGGCCTCTCAATAAGAAGACACACGAGCACAGAGCTGAATGGAGCCAGGGAGAGGGCTTTGGGGCCACCAGACACAGGCAAGGGGAACAGAATGCATGGAGACCCTGAGGCTCAAATGTGCTTCCCTTGCCCTAACCCTCCAATTCCCAAGACTAGCTCCTGGTCAAGTAATTCATTACCAAGCCCAGTCTGTTTTACTCCGCAAATACAGCTGGATAAAGGTCTTGAGGGAAAACAGGAAGCAGAGAGCTGGAAGGAAGGATGACACAGCTGGGAAGCAAAGCCACTGTCCATGAGACGGGTCTCAGGCAGCAACAATGCCCTGAGCAAGGCCAGGGCTGGGGACCACAGGCCCAGGGAGATGCCCCGGCACCATGCTGCTGGCCCACCCAACTCTCCCAGGCCCCTCCTTCTGTGGGGTAGGGATAGGCGAGTGGGGCAGGCCTGGAGAACTGTGCTGGGCTTATTTTCAGAGGGAACATAGTGGAGAGAGTGTGGGCTTTGGAACCAGACTGATTTTTAAACTGTGCATGACCCTTAGGTCCTGGTTCACCTCAGGCAAGGTAACTCACCTCTCTAGGCCTCAACTTCCTTATCTGTAAAATGGGGATCCTAAGGCCTTGCTCATGAGGTGGTGATGTGTCACTTGTCTATAAAGGTCCTCTTGCATCGCTGAGCAGGTCGAAGGTGCTCGACAAGTGTCAGTTCCTTTGTTTTCTTCATCTCATAGGCCCTGAGCTATGGACCCTGCAGCTTGTATGAGGATAAAGGACTATGAAACAACTCCTATCATGCAATGGCATCCACAGGGGAAAGACAGGGATGCCATCTGTCCACCGCCAAATCTCCGAATCGGAATCTCCTACCTAATGCGGTAACTACTTTTCTCTCCTGCTGTTAAAATGAAATGTCAGTGGGTTCAACTCTCAATTATTCACATTAATGAAGGAAAAGGTAGAAAGAATAATCCCAAACACTGGTTAATCACTCGCGAGTTATTCATTAATGGCAAGAAGTGGGACTGTAGTATCCAATTTGACACTTCTGTTTGGAAGCGTTCTCTCCCCACTGATGCTGGGCTCATGGGTTGGGAAGTAAGTCACCCCAAGGAAGAGGTGGCAGAAAGGCATGTACCCCCTAAACCTCTAGGGCTAGGGTCAGTGGAAGAAGCTCCAATAGGGTCACCTGACCCAAGGGCACAGGAAGGAGACAGATATACATGTCCAGCTACAGTCCCTATCAGAGCAACGGTTAAAGGACAGCCCTCTCCCCTTCTATCCACACAGGAGAAATCACATCCAGGTCCACACTCAGTGGTTCTTCGGTACCAAGGGGTCCATCCTAGGAGGGGCTGGGAATGGGCTGCCAGTGGTCCTGAGATAGCCATGTCTGGGGGTCTCTGGGCCCTCCTGCGTTGAGCACGGTTATGGGAGGCAGGGTCAAGCTTGGGGCACCCTGCTGCTTCCCATGAAAAGGGCATTTATCAGCTAAAGACCTGTGCTAATAAGTGTTAAATAGAGTTCAATGCAGAAAATTGAGAAGTAATGAGACTTGGAGCCGAGAGAATAAATTAACAGGTGATCACATGGTTAAGAGCCTCCACCTGAATGCAGAAAAGGAGGCGTCCTGACCATCAGAGAGCTCTGGGTCAGAGAAGAGGTCAGAATGCTAAGTACATCTCAACTGAGGCTAAGGGGTGGTTAGGAGCAATTAAGCAGTTACCATATTTCATCGGTTCTAGGGTGCAAGCTTTTCCATATTTTAATATCTCTGAAATTGGGATGTGTCTTATAGTCAATGACATGTCACACTTTAATTGGCAGCGTTTTTTTCTTTCTTAATGGTACATCAACTAAAGCTGGATCTTACGACTGGGGGCATCTTAGAGTCGATGAAATATGGTATCAGACGCCTTGAGCCTAAATCTCTTTCCTTGTCTGGGCCTTTCATATGGGGCAAGACAATCATTTATCCATTCACTTGTTTAATCGATATTTGTTGAGCACCTACTATGTGTCTGACCCTGGGCTAGGCACAACTGTGAAGAGCGATCGTAATAGCTTACACGTCCACTTACTGTTTATTCTATGCCAGGCATTATTAGGAGCACTTGATGTGTTGTCCCATTTCTTCCCGACAACAATCCCACGGAGTAGTGTTTATTATTCTTATTGTCCTCCTATGATGAGAGGTCAGAGGAGGTTAAGTGACTTGCTTAAAGTCACACATGCTGGCTACTACCTGGACGAATTGGGAGTCGTCTTCCTTCAGACCCTGAGCTCTGACTTCAGTGCTCCATTGAGTGTTCTTCCTACCCAGAAGCACACACAAGAGTAGAGAAGGTAAACAAGGAACAGGAAATACACGAGTGATGCATGTGATAGAAGGAGAAGTGCAGGGAGCCGAGAGATAATAGAATAGGGCTGTTGTGCACAGAGGCAGCCTCTTGGATTTAGTTTAGGCAGAGGACAGAAGGGAAGAATTGGGTGGTAGTGGTGAGGTGGTTCAGGAGAGGGGACTCAGTGTGTTTGAAAGATAAGTGGGAAGACAGAGTATGGTGCATCTGAGAACTGGAAGGGGGTGGAAGTAGGCCTGATGCTGGAGGTTTTGAGGGCCAGGCAAGGAGTCTGTACTCCATCATGGAAGCAATTAAATGGTTGGGGTTTTTTGTTTGTTTGTTTGTTTGGTTGGTTGGTTGGTTTGGTTTGTTTGTTTGAGACAGAATCTTGTTCTGTTGCCCAGGCTGGAGTGCAGCGGCGCAATCACAGCTCACTCTGGCCTCAACCCCCTGGACTCTAGTGATCCTCCTGCCTCAGCCTCCTGAGCAGGTAGGGCTACGAGTGCATGCCACCATGCCTAGCTAATTTTCTTTTTAATATTTTGTAGAGATGGAGTCTTGCTATGTTGCCCAGGCTGGTCTCAAACTACTGTCCTCAAATGATCCTCTGGCCTTGGCCTCTCAAAGTGCTAGGATTACAGGTGTAAGCCACCATACTCGAAAGATTTAAAGGGCTAAACCCTTTAACCCAATTAAAGGGTTTCAAGTGAAAGCTCTCTGAGATCTTTGCTCCCAAGCATCCAATGAATCTCTGAATCTTTTGTCGGATAGTGAATGACCACAGACTCCCAAGAGGAGGGTTCTGGAGAAAAGCTGAAGAACCTTCAAGTTGTTCAAGTTGAGTACTGCAAAAGTATGCCCAGGCAGAGGGGTGATGAGGATTAAAACCCAGCCTATATGCCATCCACTGCACTGTATGCTCACAGGATAGTGTCTTCTCAGAGTAGCCACTTGTGTTAATTCGCACAAAAGCCCTATATAGACCAGCAGGGATCCAGGTCAGGAGATGCAAGCAATAGCTACCATTGCAGCGCTCCTACTGTGTGGCAGGCTCTGGACTGAGGTATCATGGTAGCAGAGAAAACAAAAAAAATAAGTGATCATTCTTGCCCTTGGAGACCCACAAGATTTGACCAAAGGTTTTGTCAGGGGAATGAATTTTTTTTTACCCCCATAAAACCCACCATGTCTTGTTGTATTAGCTTCCTTTTACTGAGTGCCTACTATGTGCCAAATGTCACCCTAGGTTCTTTCTAGACCTTGTCACTCATGCTCACAGTCCTCTTGAAATGGAGAGAAAATTTAGGAGGAGTCTGAGAGATTGTAGTTCCTTATCTAAGGGCATACAGTGGGGATGTGGCAGAGCTCAAACTTGATCCCCAGAGACCTAACCGGGCATGAGGGCAATTTTCTCCATGTTGTAGAGGAATTAGTTGTTACTGAATAGCAACTCTGTGCCAGGCACTTTTCATGCACCGACTCCTTTAATCCTCATTATAACCTATTAAAGTGGGCATTATAGTTTCTGTTTTGCAAAAAAATCATTTCAGGGAGGATGGGAGACTTGCCCAAGGTCTCACAGCCAGCCTGAGGGAAAGCCAGGGTTTGGATCCACATCTCCTGTCTCCTGGGCTTATGCCCTTACTTCTCTCCCAACATTTTTAGGTTTTAGAGAGCTCTTTGAATGTAGGGGCCACTTCTTATTCATTCTTGTATCCTCAAAGACTACTTTGGGACTGATAATATAGCAGGCATTCAGTAAATATTTGTTGAATGAATGAATGAAGAATGAATGAATGGGGACAGAGAAGTGAAGCAAAGGTACACTGTATCTGCAAGCAGGCAGCTGCCTGAGAAAGCTCCTTCCTCCTCATCACTGTTTCTTCTGACACCCTGACAGGAAGAGGGTCAGGGCACTAGAGTTTGGCATAATATCATCTTAAAGCTATGTTAATACTCTTCCCCAAAGGGGTAAAATATTACTATGCATGATGAACTATTTGTGGGATTATTGAGGACGTGATATGAAAATCATCCTGATTCTCCACTTATTGAGAAGTGCTGCCCAATTTGTCTCAAATGTCACATCTCTATGTATTAATTTGCTACTCCACAGTACTGATTAAAATGAATGTTCTCCAACTCCCAAGGCAGAGCCATCGGAAATGGAACAGGTTCACTCAGGAAGCACACACCATCCCTCCTGAGTGGAGGAAATGGACATCTATCACCTCCGTCCCTGAAGGAGGCATTGGCCTGCTGTTCTGCTGTTCTGGCCTGGAGTGGCTTAAATGTTGCAAATTGCATATTCAGCGTATGTCTATCTATATATCTATGTGATCAAATGGCTTCCATTAGCCCAATTTTGAGATGTCTGCATAATGTCCCAGAATTGGGGAACTCTTTTGGAATGAGGAAATTGTCTGACAGGCTGAGGCCGAAAGAGAGAATCAGCAGGTCTAATTACAGGAAAAAATAAAACCAGGAAAGGTACATTTCTCCCATGCACTTGGTTCCAATTCCATCTCTGGACCCCAATTTATCTGTGTGCACAGTGGCATGATCACATCCAACCCTACTGCCACCTCTAAACATCACAGAAGCACATTTTGTTCTGAAGCTTGCTCCTAACCTGCTTCTCCTGGTACAGCAAAACAGGCAGCTCCGGCTCCATCTGTCCATTCCTCACAGATGAGTCTGTCTGACCCTGTTGCAACATGCTGTGGTCCTTATGCAGAGATGATATTACTGATCTTCCATTGGTAGCAAAAGCATACCAGGGTTTTTGGGTTTTTTTCCCCAGAAGTGACACTAAGTGGAGCATTTCTTCTTTCCCCCTGCTCCCCTTTGGGAGGGGAGATAGACTAGGGAGAGAGCACAAATTGTGACAATGAAAATGAAGCTTGGATGAAAGTCGAGGACTGCACACAATAGGTGCCCAATAAATATTAGCTCAATGAATGAAGAAATCTCTACCATCAACTTAATGTGTGAGGTCAACCTCCCCGGGCTCAGTTTTTTTAGGTGAACCAGGGGATCAGGGGTGGCCACAGGGCATCTGTGAACTCCCTGTGAATCTTATGGAAAAGAGTCGTATTTGTGTGAGTATGTGTACATGTACGTGTGTGTCAAATCCATGACCTCAAAAGCCTAGGGCCCACTTGACTTGTTACTAGGACCCTTAGCTCTAAAGCCAACATCTCTGATACAAAGAGAAGAGGCCATGAACAGACTAAGTTCCTGGCTTGGCCTCATTAACTCCCATCCACCAGGGGACAAAGCCTGAGACTTCATCCCTATCCAATGGACACAGGCTCAAGCAGTGCTGGAGGCTCATGAATGTGAAGAACATTCTGCTTCTTCCCTCCAAAAGCCACGGTCTAGCTGTAAAACTAGACACACCACGAACGGCTGGATTAAGAATTCTATGCAAACTCTGGAGCCAGGGTACTGGGGTGGGGCTGGGATTGTGAGCTATGAAGTTGACATATTCCTTCCATCCCTGAAATAATCCCAGTCAACTAAGGTTAGGATGAGAGTGACTTAATTAATTAGCTGACATTTATCAAGCGCTGACAATTTGCCAGGTCCCATACTGAGCACATCTTGTGACTTGTGCATTCTCTTCCTTAATCCTCACAACAGCTCTATGAAGTTAAGTATTATTCTTATCCTGATTTTACAGGCACAGAGGCTGGAGCTCAATGAAATGACGTAACTTGCCCAAGGTCACCCAGCAAGTGAATGGCAAGATAGGATTTGATTCCAGGTGTCTGAATTCAGAACCTGAGATCTTAATTCTTGTACTATGCCACCTCTCCCCTTATGGTTACCAAGGAGTCCACAAAAATAATAGAAAATAAGGGTACGTCATCTTTCTAAGATTCTTTATAGAGATAATTAGTGGAACAGAAGAGGTATGATTTTTAAGGAAGCCTATAGTTTGATAATGAGATGCCCAGATCACAGTTAGACTTAGCTAAACAAAGAAATACCTGTTTTGAGAGCCAGAGTATTAAGTAGATCTAATAGACTGAGACCTAACACTCAGAGACAGGCTCTCCTTCACAAAAGTGTCAGAGTGCACAAGATCCATGCTGCTAAAATGCAGAGGCGCGACAAGGATTAAGCACCAAATACCTGCAGAGACTCTTCCCAAATTGGCATTTCTGATCTGCCCATCATGCTCGCTTACCTGGTGATCAGTCTGGAATAGTCAGAAACAATCCCATGCAAGAGTCGGGAGCTGTGTGTGAGGAAGGTGGGAAGTCTGGGGCTAGGGTGAGAAAAAATGTCCAAATGGCAGGAAGACTGGAAACATCAGATAGACACACACTGGAGGTAAAGTGGGGAAGATGCAGGCTTCTGTGAACTCAGACAGAGTGACACATGGCGAGCATCAGACAGCCAAAGACAGAAAGGGAGTCACAGAAACCAAGACCAACACAACTAGGTTCCAGGAAGACTTAAAAATAAACAGTAAAGGCCGGGCACGGCGGCTCACGCCTGAATCCCAGCACTTTGGGAGGCTGAGGCGGGCGGATCATGAGGTCAGGAGATCGAGACCATCCTGGCTAACACAGTGAAACCCCATCTCTACTAAAAATATGAAAAATTAGCCAGCTGTGGTGGTGGGCTCCTGTGGTCCCAGCTGCTCAGGAGGCTGAGGCAGGAGAATGGCGTGAACCCGGGAGGCGGAGCTTGCAGTGAGCCGAGATCACACCACTGCACTCTAGCCTGGGCAACAGAGCGAGACTCGGTCTCAAAATTAAATAAATAAACAAATAAACAGTAAAATAAAACGAAAAGAATAAGGTGAGCCTTTAAATGAACATTTATCTAATCTTCACACAGAAAAAGCCTTTCCAAGCATGGCACCAAAAGTAGAGAGCATAAAAGAAAAATTAAAAAATTAAAATGTAAAATGAGTGGCATAAAAATGAAAACTGATGCACCTCAAAAGGAAACCCATCACATTAATATCCTTAATATGCAAAAAGCACTTACAAAGAAGATAAGAAAAATTCTAACACCCCCATGGAAGAGTAGGCAGAGACCAAGAGAGAGGATTTATACAATTATCAATACATGGCCAGTAAGTGATGACAGGTGCTTCACCTTACCTATAATCAAAGAGATGCAAATTATCACAACAAACAGGATGTCATTTTCTACCCTTTTTAATCCATGACACTGACTTAAAACTCACCAACATGTAACCCTGGCAAGGTGGGAGGAATGGGCTCAGGCCTGCTTGTGAACTGTTGGTAGAAGTATATGTTCATATAACCTTTCTGAAGACACGATGGAATTATGTATAAAATGGAAAATCTACATACTCTTTGACCCAGCAATTGCACTTCCAAGAATTTATTCTAAGAAGATAATTAGATGAGGGCTTAAATTGTATGTACAAGGATGTTCTTCACCTAAATATCCACAGAAGATGACTGGTTAGATAACTATGGTATATGCAAACCACAATGGCTCCCTCAGTGATGTTCATTAGAAAGACAAATCAGGGCTACTTTTATTAACACAGAAAAACGTTGGCCTCATTAACCAGATTATAGAATTGCACAGATAGCATAATCCCAAGTGCCCACGGATCCACACCTGTGTGCCTATGTGTGTGTGCAGAGAGATGTCTAAATGTATATTCATTGGAATGGCAGAACTGAGGCTAGACCTGGGCAGACAGCCCTACCTGGGCAGAGCAGGACATGGGCAGCCCTGGGAGTCAGCAGGAGGAGGAGGAGGAGGTGAGTGGGGTGAGGGCTCCTGGGGCCTATTTTCAGACTCCATGCTGAAAATGGGATTGTCAGATCTAGCAACTGAAAATGCAGGATGCTCAGTTATATTTAAATTTCAGGCCCAGTGTGGTGGCTCACGCTTGTAATCCTAGCACTGTGGGAGGTCAAGGCAGGCAGATCACTCCAGCTCAGGAATTCGAGACCAGCCTGGGAAACATGGTGAAACTCTGTCTTTACCAAAAATACAAAGAAATTAGCTGGCTGTGGTGGCGCGTGCCTGTAGTCCCAGCTACTTCGGGGGCTGAGGCAGGGGGCTGAACCCAGGAGGTCGAGGCTGCAGTGAGCCGAGATCGTGCCACTGGACTAAAGCCTGGGGGACAAAGTGAGGCCCTATCTCAAAAGAAAAAAAAAAACATAAAATAAGTATATTTGGGGTATACTTACACTAAACATTATTCCCATTTCAAGAATCTGAATAATTTAAAATTCAAATTAACTGAGTGCCCTGTATTTTATCTGGTGACCCTAGCTGAGAAGCTCAGGAACACATCTCTTGTTGCCTCCATGGATGACCCACGCCAGCCTGGAAGTTCCCACATCCTCCCCTGCCTCTGGTTTAGCTCCAGTTTACCTGCCCGTGAAATGGAGTCACTAGCCTCTGCCTTACTCAAAGAGTTTTGCAGAAAAGCCACGTTAAAATTCCTGGCCATCAAGCCCTAAACTGCACACAAAACCTCCCTGAGGCCCAGCATGTACTTCTGTAAGATGGATAGCAACGTCTGTCCACAGGGTTGTGGTGGGGGATTAAATGAGATAACGTATGTAAAGTGCCTGGCATACAGTCAGTGCTTAATACAGGTTGATCCCCTTCCCTCCCGTCCAGCTGCTGCAGCCCATGCTCTTGCCCCCAGGGATTACAAACCAAGCACCTTCTGTCATCTCAGGGTTTGACTACCGGCCTTTTTGATCTTTTCCTTGCAGCGGCAGCAGCCGTGGGCTGACACTCATCACCTGACTTCACCTTTCTCCAAAATCCCTAGCAGCAGTTCAGTTCCTTATCTACACTTTTCACATTCTGGATGAGGGTGGAGGAGGATCAAACTCGCTTTGATAGCAGACATTCGGGGATGTCAGCCAAGGGGAGCTACCAGGAGCAGCGCCCTGATGCCATTTTGAAATGGACACAACAACATGACGAAGAGAAAATTTAAGGAAACCATCCTGACTTGGGGCAGCCTAGGCTGGAAGTGGGGGCCTCTCCTTTGAAGCCTGTCTGTCATTCTCCCTGCTTGCCACCCAGCACAAATGTCCAAGGGGACTCTGCAATGGAGGAAGGGGGCTGAGCCCCTTCCCTAAGAGCCAAATCTTCACAAATTCCTTTTGACTATTGAATCTCCCCTCCTCCACTCCACAATGAGGCTCAGAGAGCTTAAAAATCTGCCCAAGGTCACCCAGTGAGTCAGGTGTGGGTTCAACACAATTCAGTTGCCTGTTGAATAAGCTCAGAGATAAAGAGATCCCAGGGCATATGTCAGATGAGTATGCTCACAGCAGGGGCTGCCCCTACTCATGCCTCCCACCTTCCATCCTTGTCCGTCCACTTCGGGTGTTCCAGAAGTGAGTGCAACTCACATTTGTCCAAATGCATGAATTGCCACATAGCCCAGTCCCAAGTCAAATTAATGAGCTTCAGTGATAGCCACAGCCTTGGCTTATGGGTGTCTGACTCCTTTGTTAGCACAGACACCTGTGACCCACTTTACCATGCAGTACAAAACAGCCAGCCACACATCCTGCAAAGTCTGCAGAAACCCTGCAACAGGTGACTGCATAGAGACTTGCTCGGCTACAGCAATCTGTTAGCATTGGTCTAACATTTGCAGGGGCCTTGCCTACAAGGCTTTATTTTCTTAGCGCCTATGACTTAGAGACCTGACATCATCATGTGGCTGAGGTGAAACAGGTTGTTCCTTCTGCCCTGTGAGTCTTGCTGTGGAATGTTGAGTGTTCTCATGCCTGGATGGCCTCACCTGTGCCAGGCAGGTGAGAGGAGGGATCCACTGGCCTTTAATTTATCCCTAATGTTTTGCAATCTCTTTAGAATCACAGGCCTCTTTGTGAATCTGATGGAAGCTCCAGCTCAGCTCTGTCCAGCAGAATTTTCTGCAATGATGGAAATGTTCTGTATCTGGGTATCTGGGCTGTTTGACATGGTAGACAAGCCACATGTGGTTATTGAACATTTGACACAAGGCTAGTGTGACTAAGAAACTGAATTTTAAATTCTACTCAATTTTAGTTAATTTAAATGTAAATAGCCATATATGGCTAATGGCTACTGTATTGGACAATACAGCTGTAGACCAGGGGAAAGCAAATTTTTTTCTGTAAAGGGTCAAAAATTAAGTATCTCATTGGCTTTGCATAGGGTCTCTGTCACAATAGCTCAACTCTGCAGTTGTAGTGCATGAAAACAGCCACCAAACACACGTCAACAAATGGGCATGGCCGTGTTCCAATAAAACTTTATTTACAAAAACAAGCTGCTAGCTAGAGTTGGCCAAGGCGATCTGAGTTTTCTAATGCCTGCTGTATATTCTCCTTAGAAACAGATACACCCACCATCAGAATTTTTGTCTCTAATGTCATGGAGTTTACAAACCTCTCGTTGCCCAACTATAGACCCTGCTCATGATTTTCAGGCTACAGTGTCTGTTTTCACGGGACTCTGAATGTGCCCTCAGATCTGCTCTGCTTAATGAGAAGTGTTTATGCCCCTAACAGGGCAGTGTGTTCAGGGACACCTTTTACCTCAAGCCTCAGGGAAGCCAGGGCCTCAAAGATCGACCAGAACTGAGAAATGAGGGCACCATGAGAGTCTAGGGCCCAGCCAGGTCTCCCATGTGTCAGTCACTCCCAGCATCTCTGCTGGCACCTCTTCTAGTGTCCCTGACCCAGTCTCCCTTTCCCTGGCCCTGGGCCCCAAATGTAGTCAATTTCCCCAAGGCCAACCTATAGTGGAAGGAGCTAATGGCCAGAGACACTTTAGGAATCTTCTGAAGAGGCCTCTCTTCGTGAGGAGCTTGTTGCTCAAACTTGGAGAAAATTACTTTGGATTCAGGGCCAGGGTGAAGGTATAAATAGGATGACAAAAATCACAGGCTTGATATTAGGAGGAACTTTTTTTTTTTTTTTTTTGAGACATAGTCTCGCTGTGTCACCCAGGCTGGAGTGCAGTGGGGTGATATCCATCTCCCGGGTTCAAGCGGTTTTCGTGCCTCAACCTCCCAAGTAGCTGGGATTACAGGTGTGCACCACCATGCCCAGCTAATTTCTGTATTTTCAGTAGAGATGGGATTTTGTCATGTTGCCCAGGATGGTCTCGAACTCCTGGCCTCAAGTGATTCACTCGCCTCGTCCTCCCAAAGTGCTGGGATTACAAGTGTTAGCCACCACACCCGGCTGAGATCTGATCATTTTTAAAAAAGAAATTAGGCTATTTCAGGAATCCTCACTTTAAGGACAGGTCAGTCTTTGTCAGGAGCCCTCAGTTAAGGTGAAACGGAGTTATGTCAGAAGCCCTCAGCAAAAGGCAGGTGGAACTTTCTCAGGAGCCTTCTGAGCAACCTTTAGTTAAAAATAATTGAGGCCTTCCCAGGAGCCCCCAGTTGCTCAGGTTAAAGCATCAAACCATCTCCCCTATGCCCCTGCCACGAGGGGTGGTTTTTTGCTAAAGAGGCAGAACTTGTCCTCTTTATGCACTACACCCCTGGCCAAGACAGGGAGTATCTGTTTCTATATTGCTATAGCTTCATTCGCGAAAGCATTGCTTACTCTTTAAGTTCTTAAACAAAGGCAAAGGCAAAAAAAAATAGCTTTTGGATATCTGGCATGCTTTACTAGGGTATTATGTCATTACTGTTATTAATTATCATTAATAGTCTTAAAATACGCCTATTAATGATCTTAACACAAAATAACAGTGCAGGTCTTCGCCAAGAGCAGCATAATTACCTATTAATGAGATGTAAATTTCCCAGGGAAATGACAGAGATCTAGAAGTACCACCTTCTGAACTAACATAATAAAGTTAATAATAATAATAGTGTATAATCTGAAGATATTAGTGTTAATTTAAATTCTAACACCATATTTAAACAGACTGAGAGAAGTACAAATTATTTGCATAGCGCGAACCAAAAGCCCCTAATCCATGCTATTAAGGAAAAATCGATTGTTCTTCTCTGAATGATATAAAACTAACTCTTGGCAGTCACCGTATGGTGTTTTCAGCTGCTTATTTTATTTCTTTTACTTAGGGTTTATATGTCTCTTATTTTCAAAAACAACCTGAGGTACCTTATACAATGAAGCCCAATATAAAACAGAATTAAAAAAATAAAAACACAACAAAACCCAGTTAAAGGGGACAGAGAATTAGATGTCACCAGGCCCTCAGGATAAACTACTGCACACGAGTTTTGATATCCATTCCCAGTTTCCTGGGAACCAAGAGGGACAATTTAAGTAACTGAGTTACTGGTTAGTAACCAGCCTTGTTAGGACAGGTGCAAGCTCTGGGTCTGAAGAACACTTCCCTGCATCTGTGAGTGATGCAGTCCTGCTTGTGGCTATTAGGACATCACATCTTGGGCTCCTGTGGCCGATGAGGGAGGCACCTACCTTCATAGGTGGCATGGAAGCCTTGGGCACTGACTGCATAGTCACTGATGAGGCGCAGAGAGAGGGTGGTGGCTGCACTAACAATGGTGGCTGGCAGCTGAAAGCCTGTGAGCCTGAAAGACAAAGAAGTGGATTAGGGAGAATGACCCCCTTGGGAAACTACACATCCACGAAGCATTTATTGAGTGCCTGCTGGAAAACAGTGCTGATCTAGGCACACAGAGGGTGTTCAAAGACAAAGTGATTCTCAGCAGAGGTGATGAAAACTAGCAGGTTTCTGCCCCAGAAACATGAGGAAGTGACTCCCCCAAAGCCATGGTCTAATCCCCCATCTGGAGGCTTGCCTGCCTCCTTTGTGTTTCCTCTTTTCTCCTTTTCTGATTTCTTTTCCTGTCTCCTCTCTTTCTGGCTGAGGGCCTGTGAGGCTCTGGGTATAATTCCCCATGAGTTTACAACTAACAATTGCCAGTAGACAATATTTATTCACATAGTAAGGGAAATAGAGCCAACTCTAAGTAGAAGAATGAGGATGCTTCTTATCATAGACTTTATTCTTTCAAAGGAATGTCTACTGCTTTTGTAGAAATAAGTGCCTATTAGTTTTTAAAGAAAGCAAAAAATAAGAAACCAACACAATCTGGAAATAATTATTCCTGACAGTTGACATACAAAGAGATGGTGGGATCAATAGATGGAATCATATTCAATGAAATAATTTCATACAATGGGATCAAACTGTGTGTGCTATTAAAATTAAAATGTTTAAACTTTCTTTCTGGAACTTAACTGAATAAAAGGAAACAGGTGTGAAGCTAAAGGAATTGTTGAACCTGAAATAATATACTTTTAGCACAAGATTATCATTTTTAAAGATTCCTCTAAGAAAAAGATACCACTGAACACTTGGGAATACATTTAGGAAAGACCTTGTCCACCGCTGGGTGTCCATGCATGGTGACTCTCACAGGGATCCGATTGTGCACACAAGTCATAGTGAGGTGGCCAGTCTCCTATATACCTTTGTCCTTAACCCCCTCTAAGCCTCAGCCTACCTTACCACATCCAGGTAGGAATCTAGGAGGAATTTCAAGGTTTAACTCTGTGCCCATTTTCAGGTAATTTGAAATAGCCATGGTTCTCCTGGATGCCACTGTACACCTCCCACTGCTATACAATATCTTGACGCCCAGGATATCCACTGAAGGGCATGAGTATTGGGTTCAGACGAGTTAAATCAGATATTTGTAAACAGACACTGTGAAAACCCTTATGCTAGATGAAGCCCTTGCCCTTCCCACCATCCTAACCTTGTGGGATTCATGTTAACTCAGAATAGACTCAAGAAAAAGCAAAGAAAAAATGATCAAATTATGCAGCAGGTAACCAAATAGTTTCAAGGGCCTCTACTCTTCAAACATAAACACATCCAGCAAAAGATCCCTACCTCACCCCATATTCATATACTCTCTCTCATAAAAAATATATACATAAAACAATGAAATCATACATATTATAAGGAAACAAACTTTGTTTAATCATCTTATGCTGGGGAAAGGCCTTCTAAGCAAGACATGCAGAGGACTCCCTTTGCACCTACTTGCCTATCAATCTTCCATGGGAGCCGTCCATGGCATGGATTTCTGACAGGTACTCCACCTGCCCACTAGCCACAGAGCTGGGTAAATGATCAATCACGACATACTATCCCTCATTTTTATTAACTGGTTCAGGGTATGGGGAAGAGGGAAGAGACCATACCACCCAAGCAGAGTCATTCTGAGTCCTTCTATGGGATATAATATACAGACTCTGAAAGCCTTTTATTTTTGGACCTTAAACTACTACAATATAAGCTTGAGACTCCCAGCAGCCTTTTTATCATCACACAGAGACTATCTGCTTTAGAGAAAATGATATCGCCAGATAGATATAAATAAAAGCTAAGCAGTGGCAAGAGAAGAGAAACAGAACCCTGATGATGTATTTTTCAGATCCTTAATCCACGCAGTGAGATCTGTCTCTTCAATGCTCAGTTACATAAGCCAACATTCTTTCTTTCTTTTTTTCTTAAACTAGCTTGACTTGGTTTTCTATCTCTTGAAATTGAGTACTAATGGATACAACATGAAACCCCAGAGGCCTTAAAGGAAAATACTGATTAATAACTACATGAAAATTAAAAGCATGTATGTGTGACAAAAAACTGTAAAAGGTAATGAGAAAAGTGCAAACTGAAAGGTTATGAATATGTGACAGGAGGATTTATATTTACAACCTAGAAAAAGTACTTACAAATCAGTAAGAAAATGGAAAACAGCTAGGAGGAAAAGAGCAAAAGATACAATACAAATTAACGATCCACCTAATTAATATAAAAATGTGAAAACTGAAACCCCAAGACTCATTTTTCACCTATCTAGAGTTGGCAAGGGCTAAGGAAAACAGATCCTGCACTTAACAACAGGATAACAAGGAAATACTACAAATTATACACATGCATTTGACACATTAAATGAAATGGGCACAAACTTGAGAAGCCCAAACTACCATAAGTTTCCCAATATGAAACAGATCATTTGAATAGGCCTATAACTATTGAGGAAATTGAATTAGTAATTTTAAAACTCCCAAAAAAGAAATATCTAGGCCTAGATGCTTTCACTAGAGAATTCTACCAAACATGTAAAGAAGAATTAACACCAATTCTACTCTAATCTCTTCCAGAAAAGAAGAACGAACACTTCCAAACTCGTATTATGAAACCAGTATTACCCTGATGCCAAGCCAAAGACAGTACAAATAAAGAAAAATGAAGATCAATATTTCACATGAATACAAGCACAAAAACCTTAACAAAATATTGGCAAGGAGGATTCAGCAATATATAAAAATATTTATAAACCATAACCAAGTGGGGTTGATTCTAAAGATGCAAGGCTAGTTCAACATTTGAAAAATCAATCAGTGTGATCTACCATATTAACAGGTTAAAGGCAGAAACATCACATGACCACATCAACTGATGCAGAAAAAGTATTTGACACATTTCAACACCCATTTGCAATTAAACAAACAAAAAAAAAATTCAGAAACCTACAAATACAGCGTTAGTTTCTGAACTTGATAAAGAACATCTACAAACAAAACAAAACAAAACAAAACAGTAGCTGACATCACACTTCATGGTGAAAGACTGAATGCTTTTCCCTTAAGATTGAGAACAAGGCAAGGATTCAACAACTCAGTTAGAAAATCAGCAAAGACATGGAAGAGACATTTCACCAAACAAGATATATGTATGGCAAATAAGCACAAGAAAAGATGTTCAACATCACTAGCCTTTAAGGAAATACAGGTTAAGACCATGAAGAAATATTACTACATACCCACTGGAACAGCTAAAATAAAACACTGTAGTCACGATATTCAATGCTGGTGATGATACAGGAAAACTGGATTCCTCATGCAATGCTGGTAGAAATGCAAAAACATGCAGCCACTCTGGAAAATAGTTTGGCAGTTTATTTAAGAAAAAAAAAAAAAACCACATACACTAACTATACAACTCAGCAATTTACTCCAGAGAAACGGAAACTTATATCCATTATGCAAAAAAATCTATGCATAATTGTTCATAGCAGCTTTATTCCTAATAGCCCAAACTGGAAACAACCAAAATGTCCTACAATAATAGGTGAATGACTAAACAAACTGGGGTACAGCCATACCATAGAATACTACTCAGCAATAAAAAGGAATGGACTATGAATACATGTAGCAACTTGGGTGGACCTCAAGGTCATTAAGCCAAGTAGGAAAAAAGAGCTAATCTCAAAAGATCACATGCCATATGATTCACTTTATATAACATTCTAGAGATGGTAAAATTAAAGAGATGTAAAACAGATTAGTGCTTGCCAGAGATTAGGGATCGTAAGAGGAAGGGAAATGGGTATGACCATAAAGAGGTAGTATGAGGGAGATCTTTGGGTGATGGAATCATTCTGTGTCTTGATTGCAGTGATGGTTATGGGAATCTGCATGTGATAAAATGACATAGAAGTACACACACATATTGCACCAATGGCAGTTTCCTGGTTTTAAGAGTGTGCTATAGTTATATAAGATGTAACTATTTGGAGGAAACTGGGAGAAGGGTACATGGAACCTCTCCTGTGAATCTATTATTATTTCAAAATAAAAAGTTTTATGAATGCAAATCTACCATATTGACTTCTGATTAGCCCCAGTCTTGAGAATGCCTCCTGATTCCTATTTTATTTACTGTTCCTAGCATAAGAACACGTCAATCTTGATGTTATCATACAAATTATAGGCTATGACACATACAGTCCCCTTGCCTGTTCTGGAGGCTGCTTTTCATTTCCTTGCTGGACACATACACCCTTTCCCTACGGTCCATAAGCCCTGGCTCCAGGGAGTAAGATTGCAGAGATCTATCTGCCTTGTGGCTACCCAAGACCATGCTTCTCTCTGTGAATTCCCCAATGAAACACTCTTTACCAACAAAAAATTTAGTTTAATTTAAAATTTTAAAAAATTGTATCTATCGCTCATATTATATTGCTATTGGACAGTACCCCAGTCCTCCATTAGACCAGACATACAGTCAGTCTCCCTGGATTGGGCTTTGAGCTTTGTCTTTTCCAGGTCCCTCACTCCAGCCGCCTCTTGTCCACTCCAGCCTGTATTGCACCCTCCCTGCCCCCACCAGCAGCATTTGACTGTAGCCTTGCTGACTACCAGTACCAGAACTCAGGCCACAGGGTCCCCGTTAGCCTATTCCTTGGCTTCCTGTTGACTTGCCCATGCACCAGTTGCCCTTTCCTTCCTCCGAAATATTCATATCTTCAGTGACAGACTGACATCATCCCTTTGGACCCTAAGGATTAAAATAGTAAATTGTCTCCAGCGAGGCCAGACCTATATCTGGCTCCCCAGGCCCCATCCTAGCAAGCTCTGGTTGCCTCTATCTCCAAGGGGGCCCAATTCACAGCAGGTGCAACTTGTCTCTCACCCATGTCTACCAGAACTACGCCCTTGGGTGCCCTTCCCAGACACTCAGCCTAGGGACCATCCTTTCCTTCAATTACATAGAGCCTCATGGAGGAATCTCAAATCTCACCACGGCTTCTCATATGAAGTCCTCTCTGAGAATGGCATTCCCCTCACTAAGCAGAAATGGTTGATTTTTATTCCCCCAACTTAGTTCCAGGATATTTTTGCATTGCTATTAAAAATTCCTAGACCCTAGTTTCTTGGTACTATATTGATGCAAGCTGTGAATAGCTAATGTACACTGTCAACAAACAATTACAGTTTTATCACTTACAATATATGGAATTGCAGCTTGCTAGGCATTTTCTCTAATCAGATATTTACCACTGCTCTGCTCTTTCCCAGGGTTGGTAGATAAATTCTAGCAGGGAGGATTCCTCAAAGGCGCTAGCTAACGCTGGGGGAGGGGATGGGAAATTGAATCTCCCCAGCTAGCTACCTGAATCATCACTCCCCCACCCACTCATCTTTGAGATCTATTTTAGACACGCGGATGACCCCGCAGTTAGGAGGAGCTATGGTGTTGCGTGACAGAAGGAGCAAATAAAACTTTCAGACTTTCCCATCTTTTATTTGACAAGATTAAATATCATATTGAAAGGAGTGAGGTATCCTTTAATAGTGAAATCCAGAATTAGTAAAGAAATGTAGTAAAATGATGGCAAGGCAGGTGAGAGGCCCCTGTTGCTATCAGTTATCCTCTTTGCAGACTCTAAAATGCACAGAGAACAGCATTTTGCAAACAGGTGGCATAGCCTAACATGTAAAACAATACTCATCTTCTGCTTTACATCAGCCTTATTGTCTTCCCATTTTCTCCAGTGCCTTTTCTTTGTTTTTGCCTTCCTGCCAAAAGTAACCCAGAGTCTTGAAAACGGTATGGCCAGGACCCCATATACTCCTCATTTCTCAGCTCAGAATCTATCCACAGCCTCCCACTGTTCTTAGGATTAAAGCCAGAATCCCTTACGAGGTTCACGAAGCCTGCATGGCTTGGCCATGATAGATTCTCTGCTCTGTCTCCTGCCTGGCTCCAGCCCCCCAGTCTTCTTTGGTCAAGGCCATCCCAAGGGCAAAGGAAGTGGTCAGCCCGAAGTGCAGGCAATAAGGGCATGAATTTCCTGTTGGGAATTTGAAATCAATAATAAAATGGACTTTAAAAGTTCACTTCTTATTACCATGCATCCATATTCTAAATAATGTCCGTGATTAAATACTCTTCCCCCACTTTTCTCCCGCTCCCTTCCTTCGTACACCTCTGGTTTCAGTTCCTTCAATTTGCCATGCCCCGTCTTCAGGGTCTTTGCACACACTGTCTCCTATTTAGAACACTTTCTAACTCTTGGGATTTGTCTAATTAACTCTTTCTCACCATTCAAATCTTATCACGAGTGTCTCAACATTACTTCTAGAAAGGTGCATTCCTGACATCCCAGACCAGCCTATGCTGCATGCTCAGAGGTCCCAGTGGAAGTCACTGGTACGGTTCACCTTGTATTTCCAGCTTTCCTTCTAGACACAGAGTGGAACAGCACCTCCCATCCCTGCTGAGGTCAGGCCTGGCCAAGACACCGGCTTGGCCAGGGAGATGTAGGTAGCAGTGAAGGTTGCTGTTGCCAGGAGGGAGGCTTGAACAGCCTGTGTACCTTGTGCTGAATTCCCTTCCCCTTATCCAAGGTCAGTGATCCTTGGCCTCTGTCAGTCACGGTCTCTGAGCAACTCCCCTAAGCAGAGAGCCCCTGCAAACCTTTTCTGAATCTGCAGCATGAGCAAGAAATAAACTTTTGGTGAGTTAAGCCATTTCAATTCGAGTGTTGTTTGCTACCACCATATTTTCAATTGTAGGTTTTGTTATTACCACTCAGGTATGGTGAGGCCAACAGATCAGAAGACATTGCCGCTGAAAAGATAACACACGGTTTCCTAGAGGAAGGGGCATACTACGCCAAGCAGAGCCACAAGCATGTGGGAAGCTCCAGGGTCAGTGACAAGGCAGAAGGAGCCTGGGAGAACGTGGGCAAGAGCCTTTATTGTGGTTTTCCCAAGAAGGAATGGGCCAGATCAGGTAAGCAGCTGAGCAGGTTTAGGATTGCCTAGTTTAAATAATTTCAGAGGGTACCAGGGTATGTGCACCAGCCTTAGTTGTCTAAATCCTGGCCCTCGGTAACTAGGGCAGGGGGATAGTAGATAAACAATGAGATCTCAATAAAGGAGGTAAAGGCCAGGCACGGTGGCTCACACCTGTAATCCCAGCACTTTGGGAGGCCAAGGTGGGAGGATCACTTCAGCTCAGGAGTTCCAGATCAGCCTGAGCAACATGGTGAAACTCCATCTCTACAAAGAATTATAAAAAAAAAAAAAATTGTCTGAATGTGTTGATTACTCAGCTAAACTTGTGGTCCCGCTAGGCAGGGGGCTGAAGTGGTCCCAGCTATTCAGGAGGCTGAAGTGGGAGGATCACTTGAGCCTAGGAGTTCGAGGCTGCAGTGACCCATGATCGTACCACTGTGCTCCAGCCTGGGCAAAAAAGTGAGATCCTGACTCAAAAAAAAGAAAAATTAAACTGAAATTTAAAAAAATAACAATAAAAGACTTAGTTGTGCTCTACCCAATTGGGATAATCAGTTTGCATACGAAAGGCACACTTCGGGGACAGCTGTTTGCTATTTTAGGTCAACAAAATCCCAAGAAGTCAAAGTATCAGAAAATACAATTTAAAAACCATTAGTACACAGAGTGTAACCTGACCTATCCTAACTGATATCCCTTGTCTTTTCTTTACTAGCACTAACCGTAATTCCTAATTAGATGTTTACTGGGGTAAATAGTTTTCATTAAGGTCTCCCTGACTAGATGAAAGCACCACAAGAGCCATGGCTGAGTTTGTGTTGCTCACCTTGCATGTGTGTTTCTAAATGAATGGATGAATGAATGACTGGCAGGCTATTCGGTGTTTCTAGGAGCAGCCACACAAACTAAGAAGCCTAAGATGTGTGGCTTCTTAGTTGCGTAAGAAGCCACACATCTTAGGTAACTCTGATGCTGGCAGTATGGACAACAGGAGGGAGAGACATCCAGACTTGGGCTAAGTAACACTTATTGATGTGGCAAATCCCCTTCATACCCATGAAATGAGGTGAGATATAAGGAAAAAGCAGACTGCTTTGAACACCTCCATTTCTTCCTAATCATCCCAGGAAAAATAAAAAGGTGGGAGCTTTTATTTTAAAGAGGGTATTAGGCTGCGTGCAGTAGCTTGTGCCTGTAATCCCAACATTTTGAGAGGACGAGGTGGGAGGATCACTTGAGGCCAGGAGTTCGAGACCACACTAGTCAATATAGTGAGATCCTGTCTTTCCAAAAACTTTCAAGAATAGTTGGGCACGGTAGTCTACATGCCTGTAGTCCCAGCTACTCAGGAGTCTGAGGCAGAAGGATTGCTTGATCCCAGGAGTTTGAGGCTGCAGTGAGCTATGATCATGTCACTGCATTCCAGTCTGGGTGACAGAATGAGACCCTGTCTCAAAAATAAATAAATGGGGCATTTATTTATTTAAATAAGGAAGAGGGGACAGAAGAAAGTGCTGGACTGTACACAAAAGGACTCTTATTTTAAGCAGAAGGACTTGAACTCCCCCACCAGAATTTGGCTCGGATACAACTGAGTTTCCTGCCTTCAGGTGTCACTGAGGCCTTGAGCACATCAAGTGGACTGAGACCTGAGGGTCTTCCTGGAATGCGGGGTCTATGTAAGACCTTGCTTGGGAGAATCCCAACGGTGGCTGAAGTGAAATTCTTCCCGTTTATGCATGGGACTCAAAGTCGAATTGTTTTTAATGTAGGAATATGACATTTCTTCCACCCAAGTGAAGTGTCTGCAAATTTCTACCCATGGAAATAAAAGCTCATTTTCTTACTCCAGGAGTTAGTGCCCATGTTTGAGAACTTCAAGGCTCTCAAGTTGACCAACTACTCACTTCCTTGGGCTGGTGTCTCTTGGCTTTGATATGCCAGGCTTGCAGCAAGGAGACCCTAAAAGATCCCTCACCCTGTGGGATGAGGAACAGTTGAAGAAAGTGGGCACGTATAGTCTGGGGTCCAACAGAGTTGGCAAGGGGGAGGATGAGAACTGTCTCCACATCCCTGAGGGTCATGCTTGACACACCAATGTCCTCATGAAATGCTTGACAAGGAAGCAGGACCACAGGTCAGAGGCTCCAGAGAGACACACTTGGGCTCCATGCACAGAAGAACGCTGGCATTCACATCTGCCAGAGGTATGAGTGTGCCACCTCTCAAGTTCAATCCAATTTTAATCCCTCAAATATTTACTGAGTGGCAACAGGTCTCAGATGCTGATCTTCAGGAAGGAGGAGGAACATACCAGGTTGAATCTTGGGCCAAGCTCATCAGAGACATGGCTTTGCTTTTGCCAGTCAGAGACCCAATGAGAAAGGCCATAATGAAATTCTGATCTCAACAAACTCCAACCTGGAATTATGGAGTCTATTAGTACATTGGGTTGACCTCATTACTGGAGTAAATGTAAGTCTTGATTCCTGCTTGATAGAAAAACATAGAAGACCAGGAAAGATGGAAGAATTAGGTTTTGTCCAAATGTCTTTCAGGCACATAGAACTTTCTGGAACTGTCTGGAATAGGGCAGCTGGCAAATCAAAACACTATCTGCCAAGCCTGTCAGTGTGACAAATGTTGCTTACACTTACTCTTTTATTCCCAAGGTCAAATTGGCTTGTCTTTTTTCATATCACTGTTTGACGTGCTAACAGCTTTAAATGAGAACCATTCAATAAAAGCCCAATTTGCTACATTACTGTTTATTCCTGGGTAATTCTATATTAGTTGGACTCTTTAAGATTGTCTCTGTGCTGCCCCAAGATCTGGAGAACCATGTGATAACCCCCCACTTTTCATAACTTTCTGAGGATGGAGGCAGAGCCCTGAGTCGTCCCTGAGTGAGTGTTGCTGGGGCTGGTTCCCTAGGCCTCAAGTGAAATAAGAGATCTGGATCAGTAAGAAGGACATAATGATCAGGAATGACAGAGATGGATGGCTCTCTGGGTGACATGGCCCAAGGCTTTGCCTTGCAAGACCTGGCCTGCCTTTCTTTCTACCTCAGTTCATGGCTCTCTCCCCTTTGGTCTTTCCCCCTCCACCCACACTGGCTGCTGCTGTTGCTTTTTTATTTTTTTTTTAAGATGGAGTCTCGCTCTGTCACCCAGGCTGGGGTGCAGTGGCGTGATCTCGGCTCACTGCAAGCTCTGCCTCTGGGGGTCACGCTATTCTCCTGCCTCAGCCTCCCAAGTAGCTGGGACTACAGGTGCCCACCACCACGCCTGGCTAATTTTTAAATATTTTTAGTAGAGATAGGGTTTCACCGTGTTAGCCAGGATGCTCTCTATCTCCTGATCTTGTGATCCGCCCGCCTCAGCCTCCCTAAGTGCTGGGATTACAGGTGTGAGCTGGCTTTTTATACTGTCCTCGAAGGTGCCACATCTCCTCCCATCTCAGGGCCTTTGCAGATGCTGTCCCTAGGACTCTGTGCCCAGATGTCTCCCTTAGCTATCCAGGCCGCCTCCATCTTACCTTCCCCCCAACCCTGCATTAGCTTTTCAGGGCTCACTTTCAGCATCAGTTCCTCTGGGAAAGAGTTTAGGGATCCCTGATGAATGTCCTCAGAGAACAGAGTACTTCTACTTTGTAACATTCATCCCAATGATCATGAATCGATCTTCTTATTGAATTGTTATATATCTGTCTTTCCTTCTTGATGGTAAGTCTCTTGGAGGCAAAGACTATCTATAACCTTTTCACTATATCACTAGTGCACAGCACATATTAGATGCAATATAGAGTGAATAAATGAAGGCTTTACTATGAGAAAGCAGACAGAAAAGGCCTGACTGCTATCCTTTGAAAGGCCCGCTTACAAGTATAATCCCTGTCTGGCATCTGGGAACCGGGGATTTCAGGAGGGTTCCCTCCATTTCCAGTACTTTCAGGAGAGGTCTAAACAATTTGTACAAACATTATGGTTTATGCTGAACACCTGCTTTCCACCTGGGAGCCTAGAATTTTGGTATGTGTCAGGAAGAGGGGTCTAGGTAATCATCTCTGTGGGAAGACGCTGGGCAATGAGTCTCTGCTGAGCTTTCCTGGTTGGCAATATTTCATATGTGTTGTCACAATTAGTTGCCGGGGGTTTGAAGCACGACCTGTGTGACTTTGCCAGAAGAGAACTCTTGGAAGCTTGTGCCTGGCTTCTCCCAGCCATCGCCCCAGGATGCACCTTTTCCCCTTGCTGACTTTGCTCTGTATCCTTTCACCATAATAAATCATAGCCATGGGTACAAATATATCCTGAATCCTGTGAGTCCTAATAAATAATGAGGGTGGTGATGAGGACCCCCCAATACAGAGGGTGACAAATTATTACAACCAGATTTTTCTGGAAAGTACCAAAACTAGGTTATTTTTCAAAGCATGTTTCTAGAGTGTTCACCAGTTAAATAGAATTGGGAGATGCTGGGTTAAACAAAGCAAGGATTTTTCAGAAAACAAATAAAAAATAAAATGCACAGGAAGACTTTTAACAAGCGGAGTCAATGTAAACCTTCAAGGTTGGAATAGATTATGTAACAGATCCCAAACCCATTATATTATAGCCCCTTTGATTCTTAAAGCATCCTGTGGGCTAGGGTTCTGTGGAACCCTCTCTGGGAAACAGTATGCCCAGAGAAGGCAGGTTGTGGAGCTGAGGCTGTTGCTGCAACAATCATGAGGCTGTTGCTATGTCAGCCATGATGCTGCTGACACTACCTGTCTTGAAAGTTCTGAAACCCAGAGTGACCAAAGGTCTGAAATGCGGTTCTGCATTGCCCCAAGATCTAGAGAACCGTGTGCTACGCCTCCATTTCCGAGGGTGATCTACGCATGTCTCTTCTTTGCAATATTAAAGAGCCCAATATAGAATTACCCAGGAATAAATAGTAATATAGCAAATTGGGCCTTTAATGAATGGTTCTCATTTAAGGCTGTTAGCACGTCAAACAGTGATATGAAAAAAGACATACCAATTGACCTTGGGAATAAAAGAGTAAATGTAAGCAACATTTGTCACACTGACAGGCTTGGCAAATAGTGTTTTGATTTGCCAGCAGCCCTACTCCAGACAGCAGCCACTGGTTAGATACATAAACCATTAAGCTAAAAACAGAACTATCATTACAGGCATCATCTAGTAATTTGCAGGTAATTGATGGACATTAGTCATAATCACACACCACATCACACACACAGACACACACACACACCTACAAACACATGTTTTCACTGGTAATTCCCCTTTGCATTTCATCAAGAGCCTCTAAAACTGGGAAACTTGGAAAATCTAGGCTTTTTGTGCCTTTCTCTATATACATCATAGACCCCTTTATTCTTAAAGCAACTTGTGGGCTGGGGTTCTGTGGAACTCTCTGGGAAAGGATATGCCCAGAGAAGGTAGATCATGGAGCTGAGGCTGTAGCTACATTAGCTATGAGACCACTGACACTCTCAGTCTTCAACACCCTGAAACCTAGAATGAGAGGAAGTCTAAAGAGATGATTCTTGTGCTGTCTCGAGATCTGGAGATCCTTGTAATAAACTCCCATTTCTGAGGGTGATCTTGCATTAGCTAGATATCTGCTGAAAAAACCCAACTTACATCCAAAGGATCTTGTCTAAAATGTCCCTGCCTCTCCAGAAAACATCTACTGGCTCTGCAAACCTCTGCTTTCAGCTGCACATGTGCATTTATTTTTGGAGGCTGGGATACCTGTCTTAAGTATGACTGGATGGGAGCAAAGCTAGGCCTCCAAATCTCCATATACAGTACACTTTCTAGGATGTGGACTCTCTTTAGGAGCAAGATCTGGAGTCATAGCAGACCCACCTGCTGAGGTCTAAAAATAGGGAAGAAGCACTACGTTTAGAATGCAAATCCTCTAAGCACACTCGCTCAGTCAAAACCCAGGGGTGTTTCCCATTGGACTGCAGCTTCTTCTGCAGCAGGGAGCCCTCTTGATGTGCTCTACTCCAAAAGTTCCCAAATAATGTTGCACAGAATACTATCCAGTGTGATGTTAGTAGGTTTGCCTGAAAAAAAAAATAAGTAATTTTGGGAAATGTACCATGGTTCCCAAACAGTGCACCATGGTGCCCCAGGGCATTGCAGTGAGTTTACAAGGGTAACCATGGAATATTTTAAACTTTCAAAGGAAATAGTGGCACTTAATATCTGCTGGACACACAAACTATTAGCTCAAGGTGGTTCACAGCTTCAATGTAAAGCTACCTTGCATTAGATGACATCATATCTTTGCAAAGCTTTGGTGGTTGGTGTGATGGGAAGTAGGGACCGTGTGTGAATCAGTGTGGAACAGGATATGAAGGTGGTAGTGTCCAATCTGAGCCCAAGGTTTGAGAATCTTTGCAATGACCAACAAGGAAACACATACCATTAGCAATCAATTGTTATTTAACAATTATTTAAGGATGAAATAAAAATGTGTTTCTTTCAATTTATATTATCTTTTCAAACAGATACAGAGGTGTTGGGATATAAATACTTATTCAGTTATTTGGACCTAAACTGCTTAATAACTGGAGCTAATAGGTATTTCTTTTACCCATGGAGCACTGTGGAAATGTTACTGAGACACTAATGGCACCTAAGAAACTTTGGGAACCTTTGCATTACAGTATGAAAAGCTTTGGAAAGTCCTGAGTAATAGACAAAGACAGTTGGATCCAGCAGGCCCCACACTTCTTGGTTCAGTACATGCATGAATAGCTTTATTTATGATATCAGTTGAGAAACTAAAATAGATGTTACCCATGATTTTTCTCTATGATCTGATAGGTTCACAAAAGAGATTAAAGGCTGGTATATTCCCACAGGTAACAATTACAAATTTTTCTCCTCAATCATTCATTCAACAAATATTAATTGTATGCCCTATTAAAAGCTATGTACTATGCTTGGTTCTCAGGATAAAAATTCATAAGACATGGACTTGCTCTCGAGAGATTTACCCTCAAATGGAGGCATTTACATTAATTTATCTAGAAATCCAGCCAGTTCTCATCACCTTCATTACTACCATCCTGGAACAAGACACCACCATCTCTTGCCTCAATTACTGCAATAACCTCCTAACCAGTCTTCTTACTTTCCTCCTAGTCCACCTAGAGATCCTCCTTAACACAGCAGCCTGTGTGATCATCTTAAGTAGGATCATGACACTTCTCTGCTCGAAACCCTTCCAAAGGCATCTCACTCAATTTGGCGTAAAAGCCAAATACAGCAATTAGGGGGCGCCCAAGATGGCCGAATAGGAACAGCTCCAGCCTCCAGCTCCCAGGGTGAGCGACACAGGAGACGGGTGATTTCTGCATTTTCAACTGAGGTACCGGGTTCATCTCACTGGGGTGTGTTGAACAGTCAGTGCTGGTCAGTGGGTGCAGCCCAACCAGTGAGAGTTGAAGCAGGGCGAGGCATTGCCTCACCTGGGAAGTGCAACGGGGAAGGGAATTCCTTTTCCTAGCCAAGGAAAACTGAGACACGCAACACCTGGAAAATCAGGTAACTCCCACCCTAATACTGCGCTTTACCAAGGGTCTTAGCAAACGGCACACCAGGAAATTATATCCCATGCGTGGCCCAGAGGGTCCCACGCCCATGGAGCCTCCCTCATTGCTAGCACAGTAGTCTGAGATCTAACTGCAAGGTGGCAGCAAGGCTGGGGGAGGGGTGCCCGCCATTGCTGAGGCTTAAGTAGGTAAACAAAGCCACCTGGAAGCTTGAACTGGGTGGAGCCCACCACAGCTCAAGGAGGCCTGCCTGCCTCTGTAGACTCCACCTCTGGGGACAGGCCACAGCTAAACAAAAAGCAGCAGAAACCTCTGCAGATGTAAATGTCCCTGTCTGACAGCTTTGAAGAGAGCAGTGGTTCTCCCAGTATGGAGGTTGAGATCTGAGAATGGAGGTTGAGATCTGAGAATGGACAGACTGCCTGCTCAACTGGGTCCCTGACCCACGAGTAACCTAACTGGGAAACATCCCCCACTAGGTGCAGACTGACACCTCACACCTTGCACAGCTGGGTACACCTCTGAGACAAAGCTTCCAGAGCAAGAATCAGACAGCAAAACTCGCTGTTCAGCAATATTTTATCTTCTGCAGCCTCCGATGCTGCTACCCAGGCAAACAGGGTCTGGAGTGGACCTCCAGCAAACTCCAACAGACCTGCAGCTGAGGGTCCTGACTGTTAGAAGGAAAATTAACAAACAGAAAGGACACCCACACCAAAACCCCATCAGTACATCACCATCATCAAAGACGGACGGCAGATAAAACCACAAAGATGGGGAAAAAGCAGTGCAGAAAAGCTGGAAATTCAAAAAGTCAGAGGGCCTCTCCCCCTCTAAAGGAATGCAGCTCATCGCCAGCAACAGAACAAAGCTGGATGGAGAATGACTTTGACGACTTGAGAGAAGAAGGCTTCAGTCTATCAAACCTCTCAGAGCTAAAGGAAGAACTATGTACCCAGCACAAAAGAAACTAAAAACCTTGAAAAAAGAAAGGAAGAATGGATAACTAGAATAACAAATGCAGAGAAGTCCATAAACGAACTGACAGAGATGAAAACCATGACACGAGAACTACGTGACAAATGCACAAGCTTCAGTAACTAACTCGATCAACTGGAAGAAAGATTATCAGTGATTGAAGATCAAATGAATGAAATGAAGCGAGAAGAGAAGTGCAGAGAAAAAGGAGTAAAAAGAAATGAACAAAGCCTCCAAGAAATATGGGATTATGTGAAAAGACCAAATCTACGTCTGATTGCTGTGCCTGAAAGTGACGGGAAGAATGGAACCAAGTTGGAAAACACTCTGCAGGATATTATGTAGGAGAACTTCCCCAACCTAGCAAGGCAGGCCAACATTCAAATTCAGGAAATACAGAGAATGCCACAAAGATACTCCTTGAGAAGAGCAACTCCAAGACACATAATTGCCAGATTCACCAAAGTTGAAATGAAGGAAAAAATCTTAAGGGGAGCCAGAGAGAAAGGTAGGGTTACCCACAAAAGGAAGCCCATCAGACGAACAGCAGATCTCTCGGCAGAAACTCCCCAAGCCAGAAGAGAGTGGGGACCAATATTCAACATTCTTAAAGAAAAGAATTTTCAACCCAGAATTTCATATCCAGCAAAACTACGCTTCATAAGTGAAGGAGAAATAAGATCCTTTACCGACAAGCAAATGCTTAGAGATTTTGTCACCACCAGGCCTGCCCTACAAGAGATCCTGAAGGAAGGACTAAACATGGAAAGGAACAACCGGTACCAGCCACTGCAAAAACATGCCAAAACGTAAAGACCATCGATGCTAGGAAGAAACTGCATCAACTAACGAGCAAAATAACCAGCTAATATCATAATGACAGGATCAAGTTCACACATAACAATTTTAACCTTAAATGTAAATAGACTAATGGTCCAATTAAAAGACACAGACTGGCAAATTGGATAAAGAGTCAATATCCATCATTGTGCTGTATTCAGGAGACCCATCTCACATGCAGAGACACATATAGGCTCAAAATAAAAGGATGGAGGAAGATCTACCAAGCAAACGGAAAACAAAAAAAAGGCAGGGGTTGCAATCCTAGACCCTAGTCTCTGATTAAACAGACTTTAAACCAACAAAGATCAAAAGAGACAAAGAAGGCCATTACATAATGGTAAAGGGATCAATTCACCAAGAAGAGCTAACTATCCTAAATATATATGCACCCAATACAGGAGCACCCAGATTCATAAAGCAAGTCCTTAGAGACTTACAAAGAGACTTAGACTCCCATACCATAATAATGGGAGACTTTAACACCCCACTGTCAACATTACACAGATCAATGAGACAGTAAATTAACAAGGATACCCAGGAATTGAACTCAGCTCTGCACCAAGCGGACCTAATAAACATCTACAGAACTCTCCACTCCAACTCAACAGAATATACATTCTTCTCTGCACCACATCCCACTAATTCCAAAATTGACCACATACTTCGAAGTAAAACACTCCTCAGCAAATGTAAAAGAACATAAATAATAACAAACTGTCTCTCAGACCACAGGGCAATCAAACTAGAACTCGGGACTAAGAAACCCAATCAAAACCGCTCAACTATGTGGAAACTGAACAACCTGCTCCTGAATGACTACTGGGTACATAACGAAATAAAGGCAGAAATAAAGATGTTCTTTGAAACCAATGAGAACAAAGATACAACATACCAGAATCTCTGGGACACATTTAAAGCAGTATGTAGAGGGAAATTTATAGCAAATGCCCACAACAGAAAGCAGGAAAGACCTAAAATTGACACCCTAACATCACAATTAAAAGAACTAGAGAAGCAAGAGCAAACACATTCAAAAGCTAGCTAAGATCAGAGCAGAACTGAAGGAGATAGAGACACAAAAAACCCTTCAAAAAATCAATGAATCCAGGAGCTGGTTTTTTGAAGAGATCAACAGAATTGATAGACTGGTAGCAAGACTAATAAAGAAGAAAAGAGAGAAGAATCAAACAGATGCAATAAAAAATGATAAAGGGGACATCACCACCGACCCCGCAGAAATACAAACTACCATCAGAGAATACTATAAACACCTCTACGCAAATAAACTAGAAAATCTAGAAGAAATGGATAAATTCCTGGACACATACACTCTCCCAAGACTAAACCAGGAAGAAGTTGAATCCCTGAATAGACCAATAGCAGGCTCTGAAATTAATAGCCTACCAACCAAAAAGAGTCCAGGACCAGATGGAATCATAGCCAAATCCTACCAGAGGTATAAGGAGGAGCTGGTACCATTCCTTCTGAAACTATTCCAATCAATAGAAAAAGAGGGAATCCTCCCTAACTTATTTTATGAGGCCAACATCATCCTGATACCAAAGGCTGGCAGAGACACAACAAAAAAAGAGAAGTTTAGACCAATATCCCTGATGAACATCACCGCAAAAATCCTCAATAAAATACTGGCAAACTGAATCCAGCAGCACATCAAAAAGCTGATCCACCATGATCAAGTGGGCTTCATCCCTGGGATGCAAGGCTGGTTCAACATATGCAAATCAATAAACGTAATTGAGCATATAAAGAGAACCAAAGACAAAAACCACATGATTATCTCAATAGATGCAGAAAAGGCCTTTGACAAAATTCAACAGCCCTTCATGCTAAAAACTCTCAATAAATTCGGTATTGATGGAATGTATCTCAAAATAATAAAAGCTATTTATGACAGACCCACAGCCAATATCATACTGAATGGGCAAAAACTGGAAGCATTCCCTTTGAAAACTGGCACAAGACAGGGATGTCCTTCCTCACCACTCCTATTCAACATAGCGTTGGAAGTTCTGGCCAGGGCAATCAGGCAAGAGAAAGAAATAAAGGGTATTCAATTAGGAAAAGAAGAAGTCAAACTGTCCCTGTTTGCAGATGACATGATTGTATATTTAGAAAACCCCATCATCTCAGCCCCAAATCTCCTTAAGCTGATAAGCAACTTCACCAAAGTCTCAGGATACAAAATTAATGTGCGAAAATCACAAGCATTCTTATACAACAATAACAGACTAACAGAGAGCCAAATCATGAGTGAAGTCCCATTCACAATTGCTTCAAAGAGAATAAAATACCTAGGAATCCAACTTACAAGGGATGTGAAGGACCTCTTCAAGGAGAACTACAAACCACTGCTCAGTGAAATAAAAGAGGACACAAACAAATGGAAGAACATACCATGCTCACGGATAGGAAGAATCAATATCATGAAAATGGCCATACTGCCCAAGGTAATTTATAGATTCAATGCCATCCCCATTAAGCTACCAATGACTTTCTTCACAGAATTAGAAAAAACTGCCTTAAAGTTCATATGGAACCAAAAAAGAGCCCACATTGCCAAGACAATCCTGAGCCAAAAGAACAAAGCTGGAGGCATCATGCTACCTGACTTCAAACTATACTACAAGGCTACAGTAACCAAAACAGCATGGTACTGGTACCAAAACAGAGATATAGACCAATGGAACAGAACAGAGCCCTCAGAAATAATACCACACATCTACAGCCATCTGATCTTTGACAAACCTGACAAAAACAAGAAATGGGGAAAAGATTCCCTATTTAATAAATGGTGCTGGGAAAATTGGCTAGCCATGAGTAGAAAGCTGAAACTGGATCCTTTCCTTACTCCTTATACAGAAAATTAATTAAAGATGGATTAGAGACTTAAATGTTAGACCTAAAACCATAAAAACCCTAGAAGAAAACCTAGGTAATACCATTCAGGACAGAGGCATGGGCAAGGACTTCATGTCTAAAACACCAAAAGCAACGGCAACAAAAGCCAAAACTGACAAATGGGATCTAATTAAACTAAAGAGTTTCTGAACAGCAAAAGAAACTACTACCATCAGAGTGAACAGGCAACCTACAGAATGGGAGAAAATTTTTGCAATCTACTCATGTGACAAAGGGCTAATATCCAGAATCTACAAAGAACTCAAACAAATTTACAATAAAAAACAACCCCATCAAAAAGTGGGCAAAGGATTTGAACAGACACTTCTCAAAAGAAGACATTTATAAAGCCAACAGACACATGAAAAAATGCTCATCATCACTCGCCATCAGGGAAATGCACATCAAAACCACAATGAGATACCATCTCACACCAGTTAGAATGGCAATCATTAAAAAGTCAGGAAACAGGTGCTGGAGAGGATGTGGAGAAATAGGAACACTTTTACACTGTTGGTGGGACTGTAAACTAGTTCAACCATTATGGAAAACAGTATGGCGATTCCTCAAGGATCTAGAACTAGAAATACCATTTGACCCACCCATCCCATTACTGAGTATATACCCAAAGGATTATAAATCATGCTGCTATAAAGACACAGGCACACATGTTTATTGCGGCACCATTCACAATAGCAAAGACTTGGAATCAACCCAAATGTCCATGGATTAAGAAAATGTGGTACATAAACACCATGGAATACTATGTAGCCATAAAAAAGGATGAGTTCGTGTCCTTCGTAGATACATGGATGCAGCTGGAAACCATCATTCTCAGCAAACTATCACAAGAACAGAAAACCAAACACCACATGTTCTCACTCATAGGTGGGAATTGAACAATGAGATCGTTTGGACATAGGAAGGAGAACATCACACATTGAGGCCTGCTGTGGGGAGGGGGGAGGGATAGCATTAGGAGATACACCTAATGTAAATGATGAGTTAAGGGGTGCAGCACACCAACATGGCACATTTATACATATGTAACAAACCTGCATGTTGTGCACATGTACCCTAGAACTTAAAAGTATAATAAAAAATAAAAATTAAAAATAAATAAATACAGCAATAAAAAAAAAAAGCCAAAGTCTTCGTAATGGTCTAAAGTCCCTGGGGAATCCTCTGCTGCCACTACCTGTTCCCACTCCATCACCCCCCTCCTTATCACCAACTACCTCCCCCTGCTCACTCACTATAACCATAACTGCCACTTGCTGTTCCTAAAACACACCAAGCAAGTTCTGCCTCAGGGCCTTTACACCTGCTCTTCTCTCAGTTTCCTCCACCTACCTCATCTCTTCCCCCAGATGTGTATGGCTTGTTCCTTCATCTTCTGCAGGTTTTTGTTCACATATCCTTTACACAGAGGCTTTGATGACTACTCTATTTAAAATTGCAACCCTCCTCCCCTCCTGTCCCATTTCCTGATTCCTGATTCCCCTTGTCCTGCATTTCTCCTAACACTTACCATAATCTGACTTCCTATATATTTGATCACTCCTTATTTATTAAGTCTACCTTTTCCCACCAGTGTGTGAATTCCACGAGAGCAGGGATTTCTATCCATTTAGTTCACTTATCTAACCCTAGCATTGAGAACAGTGCCAGATATACCATAGGAGGTAATTAATTTTATTATTATTGAACACAGTTACAATGCAAAATAGTAAGTGCAGTGATAAGGATGCATCCAGGGAATCTGATGCACCAGTCTGAGTTGATCTAAAAAGATAAATTGTTAGCCAATCATCCAAAGGGCATGGAGGTCTGTGGTAGGATACTGAGGTCATCTTAAACAAAGAGGATGGTACAAGCAGAGGAAAGACAAAACACAACTTTACATGTAATTTATAGAATCATTCCCCAACTAATGACAGGAGAACAAATGGATACAAACAGATGTTCCTCCTCCACTTGTTTGCCATGACTACTTAATTACCAGGCTCCCCATGAGAGGGGATTTTTCTGGAGGCTGCCCAACCTTCTAGCAGATGCAGACTTCATTTACTTCCACAGAAGCCTGAAAACCCCTGAGCCAGCTTGGTCTTCCATGACAGAGACTGAAGCATCCAACACCATGTGTCAGGAGGTTGGCAAGGATGGAAATGGGGAAGGAAGCTTTGAGGAAGAGAGGTCATCATGTTCCAGAAGCCTGCCTCCCACTTCATGGCCAACGCCTTCTGGCGGTGGCTGTGCAGCAGCTGATAATAATGATGATGTTTGTTATTAACCCGTGCACAGGTGCTACCTTCCATATCTACCTCCCCTAAATCAGGCTTAGTGACATCACCCATTTAGGAATGGAAACTGCTCTCTGTCAAGGCAGTCCTTAAAGTTCGGACCACTCCAGGAGGTTTGATGGAACAGCTGAGATTTACCCAGGCCCTCAGATGGTGCCAGGCTAGGACTGGCATCTTCTGGAAGATCTCTGCATTTTTTGTTCCTCGTGTATCAGAGAGACACAGACAACAACAATTGTAAAAATATCAGTGAATGGCCAGCAGATTCTCCATCCTGAGGGCTTTGTGCCCACCTACCCCCTTAAACAGCTGCTGGGGCCAACCTGGGGAGGGAGCAGGTGGAGCCTCTGAGAATTCTAAGAAGGCTCAAGATGCTGAACATGCCTGCAAGAGGATGGAGAAGACAGGCAGAGAGAATAGGAGTCCTCTCCTTACCTGCTCTGTACCACAATGCACTTCCTGTTGGCCGCCAGAGCCGGTTTTGAGCACTGCACCTGGTTTGAAAGATTACGTCTCCATTTAAAGACAGCACTTTACAGAGTGCTACAGGCAGCACCTGTGCACACGTTAATACCAAACATCAACATTATTATCAGCTGCTGCACAGCCACCACCAGAAGGTGTTCGCCATGAAATGGGAGAATATCAGGCCCTGTCTTTGTGAACTAGATAGAAATGCTTGTTGGCCCACTTGGAGGGCAGGGTCAGGCACCAGGACACCATGCCCGTTGTTTCCAATACTCCAGGGAACCAGGATAAACAGGAGCTTCCAGAACCATGGTCCCCAGAACCATGGTTCCTTCTCCAGAAGGAACTGTGGAGAGACACTTCTCAGCAAGAGGGGTTCCGGGGGTTTTGCTCAGGCTAGGATTGCAGGGTATGCTGAGCCCACAGCTGTGCAGTGTGAAACGTGATTACCCAAGCCCAGGTCACAGGTTGTGAACAGTGGAGGGTCAACCTGAATTATATCCAAACCATTGATATTTGCAGCTAATAGTAAAGAGGCTTTGCCTGTGGGCCTCATCTGTAAATAAGAGAGGGAGGAGCCACAGGGGCAGTAAGAGAGCTTTGTCACTGGAGAGTTTTTGCAGGTGGTTCAGGGACTTTCTCAGGCCCTGCTTCCCAGCGTCTGATGTGAACCTGTAACTCTGCTTCAGCTTCTAGGATTTTTCAGGGTCACTATGTTGCACATCTTTCAGGAGCATCGTTCATATTACGGTAGATGACCCTGGATTCTGAACTGTTGACTTATCCCTGAATTCTGCTTTTCTGCCTGGACCCTTAGGATAATTTTCAGCTGGAATTTGGAACTGGGTTTTGCTCCCCCAACCCCAGATGCCATCTTTTAAATCCCTTTTAGTGACACACTCTGTAAAACAGGGACTTGCTCACCCGTAAGATCCAATCCAAGTGTATCGAGAGTGAGGTGCCACAAAAGAAGACACAAAACCCTGAAGACAGTGGCGAGATTTAAGGGACTGACATGTGAAAACAATTGAGGTATCACTTCCCAATCAGGTTCCATTGATTGCACCTCGTCATACTCTGCCAGTTGCTCTGCTTTATTTTTCTCATAACATTTACCACTACCTGAACGGCTTATGTAACGGACTCAGTGCTTGTGTGCTCCCAAAGTTTATATGTTGAAGCCCTGAACCTCAATGTATTGGTATTTGGAGGTGGGATCTTTGGGAGGTAATTAGGATTAGATGAGGTCATGAGGATGGGACTTCCATCATGAGAGTAGTGCCCTTATGAGAAGGGACACCTTTGTCTGCCTCTCTTGCCAACTCTCTCTGCAATGTGAAGATGCAGTGAGAATGCAGCCATCTGCAAGCCAGAATAAAACCTCTCACAAGAATCATGCCATTTTGGCACCCTGAGCTTGCATTTTAGCCTCCAGGACAGTTAGAAAATAAATTTCTATTACTTAAGCCACCCAGTCTATGAGTATTTTGTGATGGCAACCCAAAGAGACCAAAACAGATTTTGGTACCAGAAGCGGGGTTCCCAATATGGTACCCTTCCCTGGGGTGATAAGCCAACTACCCTGGTGGCAGTTTGATAACACTGGGCTGCTTCCATTGCAGAAGGGGAAGTGTTTTGTTCTTACTGTAATAGACAGTTGTTTTGGATATGAATTTGCCTTCCCGGTATGCAATGCTTCTGCCAAAACTACCATCCTTGGACTTACATAATGCCTTATCCACTGTCATGGTATTCCACACTGTGCTGCTTCTGACTAATAAACTCACTTTATAGCCAAAGAAGTGTGGCAGTGGGCTCATGCTCATGGGATTCACTGGTCCTACCATGTAAGCCCTCCATCCTGAAGCAGCTGGCTTGGTAAAAGAGTGAAATGGCCTTTTGAAGACTCAATTACAATGCCAGGTAGGTGGCAATACCTTGCAGGGCTGGGGCACGGTTCTCCAGAAGGTTGCATATGCTCTGAATCAGCATCCATATATAGTGCTCTTTCTCCCATAGCCAGGATTCACAAGTCTAGAAATCAAGGGATGGAAATAGCAGTAGCTCCACTCACTATCATCTCTAGTGACAGACTAACAAAATGTCTGCTTCCTGTTCTATGACCTTATGCTATGCTAGCCCAGAGGTCTTAGTTCCAAAGGGAGGAATATGCCTCCACCAGGTGTCACAACAATGGTCCTACTGAGCTGAAAGTTAATGCTATGCTAGCCCAGAGGTCTTAGTTCCAGGTGTTACAACAATGATCCTACTGTGCTGAAAGTTAAGACTGCTACCTGGCCACTTTGTACTCCTCATACCTCTCATACCTCTGAATCAACAGGCAAAGAAAAGAGTAACTATGCTAGCCAGGGTGATTGATTGTGGCTACCGAACGGAAATGGGACTGCTACTCCACAATGGAGGTAAGGAAGAGTATGTCTGGAATAAAGAAGATCCCTTAGGGCGTCTCTTAGTATTATCATGGCCTATGATTAAGGTCAATGAAAAAATCAGAACAACTCAATCAGGGCAGGACTATTAATGGCTCAGGCACTTTAAGTTTAGGTCACCCTACGTGGGAAAGAACCATGATCAGCTGTGATGCTTGCTGAAGACAAAAGGAATACAGAATGGGTAGTGAAAGAGTTAGTTATAAATACCAGCTGTGACCACATGGCCAGTTACAGAAATAAAGACTGTCATTGTTATGAGTATCCCTCTTTATTTTGTTATGAGTGTTTGCATGTGTATATAAGGATATATCTATTCATATATGTGTATATAAATATATATAAATATAAATATATAAATATATACACACATACATACATATTAAGTAATACATATTTGTTTTCTTATTCCCTTTTCATATAACATAAGATATAATAACTTTATGTTATGGTATTTAAGTATTGTTATTTTTACACCATAGTATTTAAGTTGCAGGATATCAAGAAGAGTAAACATCATTTCAAGATTTTGTCTCCTCCTCTGGGTGAGGGGTTAATGCCTTTTCAATAGTATGCAGGATAGTCATATCATGTTAGGCAAAATTGTAAGTTTGTTATTGTCTTTATTTAGCAATTAAGTGTGTTTTAAGATGTATATAGTGCTGAGTTGACAAGGGGTGGATTTGTGATGGTTAATATCAGATGCCAACTTTACAGGGCACAGGATGCCCAGATATTTGGTTAAACATTATTCTGGGTGTGTCTGTGAGGGAGGTTCTGGTTGAGATTAACATTTGAATCAGTAGACTGCCCTCACTAATGGGGGTGGGGATCATCCAATCCATTAAGGGCCGAAATAGAACAACTGTGTCTGTGTGTGTGTATACGTGTGTGTGTGTGTAAGAAAGAGAGAGAGAGTATCCTATAGGATCTATTGAGTATCCTGTAGGTTGTATTTCTCTGGAGAACCCAGACTAACACAGCTCATTTATATGTGTGTACTTGTTAATTGCCTATCTTCCTCTATCTGAATGCAAACTCCATTTAGAACAAGAAGGACTGTGTCCATCATGCTTACTCTAGTATGCTCAGTCCCTGGCTCGGTGCCTGGTGCACAGTGGATGCTCAGTAAATATACACAAGATTGAATGAATGAATGAATGAGGAATTGGTGGTATAAGTGTTTCGAGAAGAATTAGGTCATTGGCAGCAAACACTTTTGAGGGGCTCGATAAGAGACGACCAAGAGGGTCTGTGGATTTGGCAATGAGGACAGTGGTGGTGACCTGCTCGGGAGTAGTGTCAGTGGCAAGGCTGAAACTGGGGGACAAACGGGAAGCTGGTGATGGGAAGGAAGCACGTGAGACAAGGAGTTTGGAGAGCTCTCTCAAGAACTGGCTTTGGAAGGAAGAGGTCAACAGCAAACTACTTTTAAACAAAAGCCTCTTTTAACCCCTAATCAGAACATGCTCATTTCTACCTCTCTCTCCTGTCTATCCCTTCCCGTGCCTTCTCTTGGGGCACACACCATCAATCATCTCTCATTACTTTATTTTTTAATAGAATAAGCAAGTTCATGGGCATTTGTTTCAGTCTCATATTCATTCTCTTGATAGGATAATAATTGATACTGTAAATGACCTCATTAATCAGCAGGGACAATTAGAATGATGTAAGTGGAGGACAATTTGCCATGTAGCCTGTCTGGGAAAGACTGAAAGGTCACCAGATCTCGAAGTCAAAATGGGATGCTTCCATGGGTGACTGGCTCTCCTTTAGTCCACCTTCTTGGGTCCCTCCTAGCGAAGTGGACACAAGAAAACTCCAAGAAAGGTTAACATGTAATGGCACGTGTAGGTTCAATACGGGTCCATTATGATTGCGGTGCTCTACTACCCTAGAATCCCTCTTTCTCCCTTTGTTTCTTCAGCAAAACAAGTCTGCATTGCTTCAGAGTCTGAAAAGGCATATGAACATGCAACTTTAGTAGATAAATTTCTTAAAATGTGGTAAGAAACCATGCTATTTCCAGGCATCCTCTGGCAAATCTTTTGATCAAGTTGAGTTTCTCTGCAAAGTGCATTATTATCATCTTTATTTCCTTTTGAAAAGAGTTACTGGGTGGGAAAGCAGGAAAATACAACAGATATGGAATATACTAGCTTCAACAAGGCACTTATAAATGCACAAGAAAGGGAAAGATGAGCTAGAGTTTATCACAATAAGACCCACTGATTACTGGCTCAACAACTCTACACAGTCGTCAACTGGGAAGAGGGCTCTAGTGGCCTGCGACAGAGCTAAATCCTTAGCCCTGCCCAACCCACCTGAATTTTTAAATAGACTCCTAATTTTGAAATAATTTCAGATTTATAGAAAAGCTGCAAAGATGGCACAGAAAGTTCCTATATACTCTTTATCCAATTTTTCCTAAATGTCAACAGCTTAAATAACCATGGCACATTTGTCAAGACTGAGAAATTAACATAGGTATTTTACTATTCACTAAGCTGTAGACTTTATCGGATTTTGCCTGGTTTTCCACAAATGTCCTTCTTCTCTTCCGAGATCCAATCCAGGATACTACATTGCATTTGCCCTGTAATTTTTAATATCTTGTTTGGGAACAGAGGTGGCATACTGATCAACTTATGACTAGTACGAAGCCAGCAGGAACGTCCTAGATAACTAAGACCAGAATCCTAAAAGTTTCCTCAGGCTTAATCTAGAGAACTTGCACTAAAGACAGACATGAGTGAACTTTTGTCCTTGGGTCTGAGATCCAAACTATAAAAGCGGTTTCCAACCAGGCCACTGTCTAACATTCTTGGAGTTGGTGATTGTCTCTGATCGTGTGAGTTTATGCAAAGAAAGCTTGAGACTTTAGGGCACCTTCCCAGAACTACGTCTCTGTAAGGAGAGGTGATGATTTCAGTCTATCCTTTGGGTTTGTTTACCTTCTAAATGCTTCTATTTTTTCTACATCATTTTCAAAAATAAGAATCTTTCAGAGACACAAGGATGAAGAATCATATAATAAGCACCTGTATATACAACACCCACAAAGGAAATAAAACATTGTAAACACAGTTGGAGCTCTGGGTAGCTTTGCCTCCCCCTGGCATGGTGACAAGACCCTTTGTAATCTGGCCTCTGCTGCTTCTCCCAGCAGTCATCCACTCTCTCCCCAAACAACAATAACAATAAACAAGCAAATAGCCAGCCTACTCCCAACTTTTCAGCTGTAGGAAAACAAACTGTTTTTCCTCTGCTCTCACTCCACGACAATCAACACAGAATACCTCTGTAACCAAAAGGAGGTGGGATGGGGTTCCCCACACAGCAAACAAGCAATCATTTCTACAGTGGAGGCAGGCTGGATGTCCTACAATACAATTCAACTCTGACATCTACCTGGAGTTAGCATCAGGTCCTGTAGGTTAAGGGCTCAGTCTCACAAGACTGCCTCCCACTGCAGATGTCAATCACAAGACCCAGGTTGTTTTACCTTTACTTCTGACCAACTGACTGTAAAGCAAGATTCCCAGAACCCCCCTCCCCAGATTTGATTAATTTGCTAATGTGGTTCATAGGACTCAGGGAAACACTTACTTACATTTACTGGTTTATTATAAAGAATATTACAGAAGATACCAATGACCACCAGATGAAGAGATGGACAGGGCAAGGTATGCAGGAAGGGGCATGGAGCTTCCACATCTTCTTTGAGCATGTCACTCTCCAAGAACCTCCACATGTTCCACTATCTGGAAGCTCCTTGAGCCCAGTCTTTCTGAGTTTTTATAGAATCTTCACTACATAGGCATGATTAATTAAATCACAGGCCAGGGGTGATCAACTCAACCTTCAGCCCCTCTCTCCTTCTGAGGTTGCAAGTTGACACTGAAAATCCCAACTCTTTAATCATGGCTTGGTGTTCCCAGTAACCAACCCCCATCTTTTTTTTTTGAGATGGAGTCTCGCCTGTCGCCCAGGCTGAAGTGCAGGCCGGACCAGCCTCCCACTGCAAGCTCCTCGCCTCCCCGGGTTCACGCCATTCTGCCTCTTCAGCCTCCTGAGTAGCAGGGACCTACAGGCGCCCGCCACCGCCTGCTAGTTTTTTTTTTTGTATTTTTAGTAGAGACGGGTTTCACTGCTGGGGCCAGGATGGTCTCATCTCCTGACCTCGGATCCACCCTCGCCTCGCCTCCCAAAGTGCATTACAGGCTTGAGCCACCGCGCCCGGCCCCAACCCCCATCTTGAAGATATTTAGGGATGGCAAGCCAACAGTCAACCCACTAGCATTCATAAGATGTGTATCACTTTGGAGATTCCAAGGATTTCAGCAGCCGTATGTCAGGACAAGAGACAAAGACCAAATATATATTTCACAATATCACACCAGCCATATAGAATGGCATTCAATTCCCTGAATATCACCATGGTACACTCACTTCAACTCCTTTATACCACTGTTCCCCTGCCTGGACTATTCTTCCCACCCCATTTATCCCCTGCTATCTCCCAACTCCCATTTCTTCTTTAAGACTTGTGTTCAAGTGACACCTCCTTAGTGACACCTTCCCAGATTCCTAGTGCTCTACCTCTAAATTCGCCCAGCTCTGGACACACCCCTCGACGCTGCACTGGCTTGTCTATTTCCTTCATGTTTCTGCCTCAAGACTTTGAGCTCTCCAAGGTCAGGGCCCATATCTGCTTCATCTGTGGATCCCAATGCTAAGCATAAGGCCTGGAATGAAGAGGCCTTTGGAGAATATCTGAAAGGCCTGCAATTTAGTGTAATAATTAGGAAAATAGTCTCTAAAGCTAGTAGTGTTTTGTTTTGCATCCTGGCTCGGCTGTGTGACCTTGGGTAAGTTCCTTAACATATCTGTGCTCCATTTTCCCCTTCGTCAAATGTACAGTTAACAATGGTATCTACCTTATAGACTGTTGAGAGATTTCAATAACTTAATACAGGCAAAATGTTTTGAATGGTGCCTAGCACAGAATAAGTGCTCATAGTTATCACAATTATTTCTATCAAAATGTTCAGCACCTGTTAGCTATATCATCTGAGTTGGATTTCCACTTAAAACAGCACCTGTATTAAAGATTTGGCTATGAGTGAGCTTATCTGGGAGTTGACCCCAAGAGCACAGTGAGGGGAGGGATATGAAACAGGAAAGAGAAGGCAGTTGAGAAAGGGGACCTAGTCATATAAGGTACCACTGGGAGTCAATGGAGCTAAATCCTATCGGGGAACACTGGGAGTAGGCATAGAACACACAACTCAGAGTCATCCTATTACAGGCAGAGGAGGCTGGGGTATCAATCCACTAACTCCCTCCTTTTGGGTTGCTGGTTGCTCTCGGGGTCATTAGCTCCAACCAATGAACTATGGATGTGGCATCTACCAGATCTGCTGTGTCTCCCCTCCATTCCCAGTGATACCTGAGCCGAGCAGAGAGCAGGAGCGAAAGCCCAGCAGCTCTGCTGACTCTGCCCTGTGGCTGCTTGGAGTCTTGATCTCCTCAAGTCCCTTGAGCACCATAGCCTCTGCCCTGGTCTCTCTGCTTGATTCCAACCTGATCACAATCTCCCAAGGGCTTGAACCACAGAAATGCAACAGCGCTGAAAACTAATTCAGGTGCACACCCAGGATGCCATGCCAACCTCAGCACAGGCTGATAGCTGGCAGGAAGCTTCCCTTCTTCCTTCTCCTAGACCCCCTAAGCCCTGAGCCTCTCGCTGTTTCTATGCTGTTTCCTGCAGCTTTAGAGTGGGAGGCTCCTGGTGAAGGCGATGCCCTGGCAAACTGACAGGACCCCTCTCCTCCCAGCAACACTACAGCCCCTTACACTGATTGGTGTCTCAGTCCCCGCCCCCTCCCGGCAGGCAGCTCAAAGGCTGAGCCAGAGAGAGGTGGGCAGAGAGGGTCCAGCTGCCACACTCAGTCCTCCAGCCCCTTGCCTCCGCCTCTTGGCCACTGCTTCCCGTTACTCCCTTTCACAAGCCCCCTCGCTTGTTCGTCCCCAGTGCCTGATAATTAGGCTGTGTTTGTTAAACCACGGGCTCCAGCTCTGCTCACCCAGACTCTGCCTACTGTAGATTTTCCTGCAAGGACTGCAGAGATCATAAAAACAACTACCCACCTTGTCTCTCTGGCTTATTTACTAACTTGGCCATAAATAATCAGGGCAATTTGCATATTACTACTTGGCTTTTTATAGCACCACACATCTGAGCACTGGCAGGCGAGCTGGGGGTTGAGGTGAGGAGGTGAGCCATGCTCTGGGCTGGCAGTGACATTGGCCAGAGCTACTTCTGGTAGGCTTGGCTTCTCCTGGCCTGAAAGAGAAAACTAGCCTGGGAGTAGGGGTGTGGGAGGAGGGAAAGCCAATCATAGTCACCTAGTTGGGACAGCTGTAGTGGGGTGATAACTCCATTTGCCAAGGATGGCTTTTGAGCTGGGAGAAACAGGGTCCCATTCCCAGGTTCCTGCATCACACAGGAGCTGGGTAGAGCATGGGTGCACCTCAGTCAGACTCCAGCTCTGCCATTTACTTGCTGTGTTACCCCAGGTAGGTCACTTCCCCTCTCTCATCCTTGTTTCTGTACCTGCAAAATGGAGATAATGACAGTACCTATCCCAGACGATCTTTGTGATGATTCAACAGGGTGGTATACGGAAGGCACTTAGCATGATGCCTGACCTACAGCAAGGGCTGGAAATGATGGTGATGACGATATAAAAACAAATCCTCTACATTCCTATAGCTATCAAACAAAATTTATGAAGATAAATAAACCAAGACCTACCCTAAGGAGAGGGAAGTTGTTGAGCCACAGCGTGCAAGGTTGTGGAATCAGAATGAAGTATGTGAAGGGCCCACAGTAGCAGAGGAAGTCTATATCCACCGAGGCAGACGAGACAGGGAGAAGGCAGGGTTTAGAGATGGAATCACCACCTATGCCTGCTGTCTGGGGATCTGGGTTTGGAGTGGGTCTGAGTGACTCTGAGGGTCTGAGTGCCCAGTGGGCTGCCCACCCTGGTTGCAACCACATACCTGGCCTTCAGCACTGTTCACCCTACTTTATTAGGGCTGGTCAGCCCTGGTCCCCAGAAGCCTGGACCCTGCTCCCCACACCCCAGCCCTGAATTACATGATTGCTCTACCACCTGCCAGACATAAAGCTGTTTTACAAGTTGGAACCCATGGATGCTATATTTTTAGATCTCAACTAGCCTTGAACCTTGGGTGCAGCCCTCGTCTAAACCAAACTTTAGGACCCGCTGCTTCTTAGGTGGTGATCAGTGAATGTCCCAGGCAATGAAACCCAGCCCTGGTCCCCATTTGCAAATCTAGAGACTGGGCCACTTGCTGTGTCTCATAGGACAGAAGCATGAGGGGTCATGGCAGGACACAAGTGAGCAATGACAATAATATCCCTAAGGCCCTGCTAGGCTCAAGGGTTTCCCAAGTCATAGCTCAAGTATTTGGTGACATTGTGACCCTAAGGTCACTGCTACACATGCAAAAGGATGAAGCTATCAGTATCATCAGAAGTCAAGATGCTTCCAGTGACCAACATAAGCTACACTCCAAGGGCTGAGATGGGTGGAGCAGAGACCCATGGGCCCTGCTTCTGTGCCTCAAAAGGCCACCGCCTTCCTGGCTCACAGTTTTTTGCTAGATGTGCCTCCATCTGACACTCTCTTCCATCAGCCCCCTCATCCTAAGTGGGTCCTTCCAGAATATTCATGCCACCCAAGTAGGTCCCCCAGGCCATATCAATTCTAGCACCCTATTTCTTTCCTTCAGAAGCTTATCAAGTCTGTAATCATTCTGTCTGTTTCCTAGTTTATTTACTAATCTCCCTTACTAGAGACTAAGTTTGGGAGAGATGGGAATCTGTGTATTTTGTTCCCCTACTGTTTTTGCAATGTCTGTTCAACCCTGCAGAGTGACCACATGGCCCAGTATAATTAACACATTATATGGTCTCCCTCAGTGCCTGGCCCCTAACAGGTGCTCAGTAACTATGTGGGGAATGAATACATGAATGAATGAATGAATGAACACAAGTAGTAAAAGTCGACATTGTCGGTATTGTAGCACACCCTGGATCCTGATGGGTAATTGCTTTCCTAATTCCCCTGCCTAGATCCCTCTGGGCTGAATCCCTGTCAACCACCACTCCCTTGGACTCTTGCCTGGCTGGTCCCATCTCATCTGTGTTCATTCAAAGGTCCCTCTCACCCCCACCATGCTGGACCATCAGGTCATCATAGGGCCACCTCTGGCCTGATGGAAGCCACAGCCATGGCCATGATTGGCTCGTTGGATTTCATCACATTTGTGAGTTCTATAAGAGAGGGAAAGAAGAATGCCAGGAAGGCACAGGGTGCCAGGAGCTGAGGGTGAGGACCAGGACGGAAAAGGTCAACAGGATTGATGCCACAGAGGAAAAGGAGAACCAGCCAAGAACAGGCCCCTAAGGACCAGCCAAGAACAGGCCCCTGGGTCAGGGGAATGAACATCCTAAGAAGTGGATCTGCAGGCGAGGGAGGCTCTGAAACATGACTGCAGGCAGCTAAGGAACAGACAGTAGGATTCAGTTTGGGTAAAATCAATGCATAAGTGTGTGAGGGTGTGTTATCAGTGGCTCTTTCTGGGTGCCAACACGACAGCTGACTTTTAAAAATTCTTCTTTATAACAGTCTTCATTTTCCAAGTTTTCTATAATTAGAATGTATTTATATACTGAAAACATATATATCAAAGGATGGGAAGGAGAAAGACCAGGAGGCGGAGGATGCAGGGACCCTGGGGGAGGACATGCAACCGCGGCAGCCTTGGGGGAGCTCTAAGGCTGCCTTGCCCTCCCCAGCGTACCTCGCCCCCAGGCATCCTGGAATTCCTTCTCATCTGGAGCCAGGATTGCTCAGCTCCCAGGCAACAAATGCAGGATTTGTGCAAGTCATGGGGCTCCCTGTTTCTTTTTTTTTTTTTTTTCTTCTCTCTTCCACTTTGTATTTTTTAAGAATCTAATTTTACATTCTCCAGATGCCATATTTTTGATCTTTTCAATTGATTCTTTGCAGAAATGGAGTAACAGAAGTGTCATGAATCCCTTTAATGGAAAAGGATAAAAAGGCTGTGAAGGCTTGGAAAGTGGTCACTGTCCAGTCCCCTCTCAGTCAGGCCTCATCTTCGTGGTCCCCATTCCTCCCCCAGCCATGCTTCTGCCTGGTTGTTGAGATGCACAAAGGCCCTACCCACCTGTATCCCCAGGTCAGAAAAGTCGGCTTTCTGTCACAACTGGAGACAGCTATTCCATAAGAGACCATAACCTGTAGCCGTGGAAGAGTCTTTGGCAGAAAGGGAAGCTCACACTTCCCAATCCCCGCAGCAAGCTTGCTTCACCCCCACCCTGCCTGGGACATTGGCCAATGTCTAAGGACATTTTTCTTCTCTGCAATGGGGAGGGGGTGGCTACTGGCAGGCCAGGGATGCTGCTAAATATCCTACAAGGTGGAGGACCGCTCCTTACAACGAAGAAACTCCATAGTCCTGAATGCCAAGGGTGCCGTGGTGAGAAGCCTGCTGGACAGTGTGCCAGGCTACATGCCAGGCCCTTGTGTGCCACATCTCACTCTGACCTCAAGGCAGACTGCACTCTGATGGCTATCCCTCCTTGGCTGAGCCAGATGTTGGATTGGCCCCATTTAGCAATGGCTGGAGCAGCCGGGACACAGGGCACCAAGGCTGCCTCACCATGGAAGACCATGCCCCGGCTCTTCTTTAGCACCCAGGGCCACCACTCACTGCTTCTCTGCTATCTGTGTTCTGAGAGGGGCTCAGGGGCTCAATTACCTGACTCACGGGCCTCAAATCCCAGCACTACCACTTACAAGTCACTCAATCTCCCTGAGCCTCAGCTTCCTCAACTGTAGAATGGCAACACCTATTTCATAGGGTTCTTGTAAGACTTAAAAGGGTTAATATATGCAAAGTGTTTAGAGCAGTGCCTGGTACATAGTAAGTGCTCAATAATAGTAGCCATTAATATTATTAATATTGTTACTCAGATGAGTGAAAGAGATTGCTGGGCACCATAGCTCACTGTGACCACAGTGCATCCCCACCATCACACACAAAGGCACACGCTTCAGTGCTGGCTCCTACAAGACCTCCTGGAGGCCTTATAACCTGGCACTATTATTGTCATCTATATGCATGGCCCTAGAGGTGAAAGCATTCAGGTCATCAAGATGGATAAGATCCCAATGTCACAAGTGTGCTGGCTTCCCCTCTGATGGGAAGTCCAGCAAGATAGATGTGGCTCTTTGGACTCTTAACTTCTTTGTGAACTTGGTGAATCTAAAATCAGCAAGAGCACATCTTACCATAGCCCTTGACCTTGCTGGGACCCAGGTGCTGCCAATAGCTCAAAGAAAAACCAGGCAAGCACCCACCAGGCCCTCCGAGACTCTGCAGAGGCATTCTGAGGTAGCATTTGGACCCAACCTAAAAATAAACCCTTAAGCCTTTAACTATTTTTATTACCAAGTAACACATGTCATTGACATCTATCAGGGGTGTCCATGGTACACATGACTGGTAACAAAAGAGCAGCTTATACATTCTGACAGTCACTTTAATGTGGATGCTTTAAAATGGCCAAGCCAGGAAGTCCCGCTGCGGCCATGTTTCAGGACATGCATTTGAGCTGGCAGTGAAGACAGGGGGTATAGGAAGGACATGGAGGACAGGGAAGGTGGTGAAGAGGGCAGAGGGAGGGCCTCTGGGGGTAAGATCATGTGCAAGAGATCCCAAGGTGAGTGTCCATCCCAAGGGCGGGACAGCCAGACAAGGGAGGACAGGACGGCCAAGGGCAGCCTCCAACATCTGTGGCTGAACCTGGCTCTGCTTTGGCCTGTTCTGCTGAAAGGCCTCCGGCCACACCCTCACTTCTGCTGGTGTTTGAGACTCTGTTCTCTGATGCTACCACTGACAGTCCCTGGAGAAGCAAAGCAACAAAACTGGCTATAGAAACCTATGGCCAAACCCTTATGGGCAAGAGGAGTGTATTAGTCTGTTTTCACACTGCTGATAAAGACATACCCTAGACTGGGAAGAAAAAGTGGTTGAATTGGACTTACAGTTCCACATGCCTGGGAAGGCCTCAGAATCATGGTGGGAGGTGAAAAGGCACTTCTTACATGGTAGCAACAAGAGAAAAATGAGAAAGATGCAAAAGCAGAAACCCCTGATAAAACCATCAGATCTCATGAGACTTATTCACTACCACAAGAACAGTATGGGGGAAACCGCCCCCATGATTCAAATTACCTCCCACCGGCTCCTTCCCACAACATGTAGGAATTATGGGAGTAAATTTCAAGTTGAGATTTGGGTGAGTAAACAGCCAAACAATATCATTCCGCCCCTGGCCCCTCCAAATCTCATGTCCTCATATTTCAAAACCTATCGTGCCTTCCCAACAGTCCCCCAAAGTCTTAACTCAGTTCAGCATTAACACGAAAGTCCACAGCTCCAACTCTCATCTGAGATAAGGCAAGTCCCTTCCTACAGGCCTATGAGCCTGTAAAATCAAAAGCAAGCTAGTTATTTCCTAGATACAATGGCAGTACAGGTATTGGGTAAATACAGCCATTCCAAATGTGAGAAATTGGCCAAAACCAAGGGGTTACAGGGCCCATGCAAGTCCGAAATCCAGATGGGGCAGTCAAATTTTAAAGCTCCAAAATGATCTCCTTTGACTCCATGTCTTGCATCCAGGTCATGCTGATGCAAGAGGTAGGTTCCCATAGTCTTGGGCAGCTCTGGCCTGTGGCTTTGCAGGGTATAGCCCCATTCTTGGCTGCTTTCATGGGCTGGCATTGAGGGCTGCTTTTCCAGGCACACACTGCAAGCTGTAGGTGGATCTACCATTCTGGGGTCTGGAAGATGGTGGCCCTCTTCTCACAGCTCCACTAGGCAGTGCCCCAGCAGGGACTCTGTGTGGGTGCTCTGATCCCACATTTCCCTTCTGCACTGCCCTTGCACTGCCCTAGCAGAGGTCCTCCATGAGGGCCCCGCTGCTACAGCAAACTTTTGCCTGGGCATCCAGGCATTTGGATACATCTGAATTCTAGGTGGAGGTTGCCAAAGCTCAATTCTTGACTTCTGAGCAACTGCAGACTCAACACCACATGGAAGCTGCCAAGACTTGGGGCTTCCACCCTCTGAAGCCACAGCATGAGCTCTATGTTGGCCCCTTTCAGCCATGGCTGGAGCGTCTGGGACACAGGGCACCAAGTCCTAGGCTGCACACAGCATGGGGATCCTGGGTCCGGCCCACAAAACCACTTATTCCTCCTGGGCCTCTGGGGGTGTGATAGGAGGGGCTGCTTTTGAAGGTCTCTGACATGGCCTAGAGACATTTTTCCATTGTCTTGGGGATTAACATTTGGCTCCTTGTTACTTATGCAAATTTTTGCAGCCTGTTTGAATTTCTCCTCAAAAAATGGGTTTTTCATTTCTACTGCATCATCAGGCTGCAAATTTTCTGAACTTTTATACTGTTTCTCTTTTACAATGGAATGTTTTTAACAGCACCCCAAGTCACCTCTTGAATGCTTTGCTGCTTAGAAATTTCTTCTGACAGATACCCTAAATCATCCCTCTCAAGTTCAAAGTTCCACAAATCTCTAGGGCAGGGGCAAAATGTCACCAGTCTCTTTGCTAAAACATAACAAGAGTCACCTCTGCTCCAGTTTCCAACAAGTTCCTCCTCTCCATCCGAGACCATCTCAGCCTGGACCTTATTGTTCATATCACCATCAGCATTTTTGTCAAGGGCGTTCAACAAAACTCTACGAGGTTCCAAAGTTTCAAACTTTCACAGATTTTCTTGTCTTCTTCTGAGCCCTCCAAACTATTTCAACCTCTTCCTGTTACCCAGTTCCAAAGTCACTTCCACATTTTCGGGTATCTTTTCAGCAACACCTCACTTTACTGGTACCAATTTACTGTATTAGTCCATTTTCATGCTGCTGATAAAGACATACCCGAGACTGGGAAGAAAAAGAGGTTTAATTGGACTTACGATTCCACATGGCTGGGGAGGCCTCAGAATCATGGTGGCAGGCAAAAGGCACTTCTTACATGGTGGCAACAAGAGAAAAATGAGGAAGATGCAAAAGCGGAAAATTCGAATAAAACCATCAGATCTCGTGAGACTTATTCACTACCACGAGAATAATATAGGGGAAACCACCCCCATGATTCGAATTACCTTCCACCAGATCCCTCCCACAACATGTGGGAATTATGGGAGTATAATTCAAGATGAAATTTGGGTGGAGACACAGAGCCAAACCATATCAAGGAGGCTTCCTGAAACCTCTTCCTTCCCCTAGGCCTTCCTTTGCTCCCCTCCCCCAACCCCACCTCCTGCTGGTCTCTTAACTCTGAGAGTGTCTTACAGACAGCTTGAAATAGACTTCCTTTTCTCTCCCATGTCCAGCTCTGCCTTTGGGTGCACCAGCACTTTCCTTCTTCGCTCCACTCTGTCTTTCTGCTCTGCAAAATAGGGCCGAATTGTTGGGTATGCACAGAATTCCTTATGCCAAACAGCAGACTCCATCAGACATGGGCTGGGGTCCAAATCTCCAAAGGTTTAGGCAGTAAAACAGTCCAGAAGCATACATTCTAAACCATCCCCAAAACTGCCCCTTCTCTCCCTCAGGCCTATGTCTACAAGGGCACCACCAGCCCTAAGCAGGGCTGGCTGCATAGTGCACAGAGCACTGACTTTGGAACCAGCAGAGCTGGGTTTTAGTTCATCTCTGGTGCTTACTAGCTGCTTGAGCTTGAGACAATGACTTGACCTCTTTAACCTCAGTTTTCTTATCTGTGCAAAGTGGGTGAATGGAAATATTATGGAAATGTTGTAAGCAAGATAATTCATGGAAAGCCTTTAGCACTGTACCCAGAACACAGTAAATGCTCAAAAAAAAGTGTAAATTCCTATTATCATTATTGCCATTTATATGCACAACTTCTAAAGCACGAGTTGTTACCCTGGGGCTCAAAGATGAGTTTCAAGTAGTTTGTGAGTCCACCCATAGAAATTAAATGCAAAATTTTAGTTCAGTGTATGTATATTATGGGAGAGAGTCCCTGGATGTCATCAGAAGTTCAGAGGGATCCATATCTCCACCCTGCCCAAGTTAGGAACTTGAGACAGTATTACAGAATGGTCAAGACATAATGGTCAACTCTGAAGTCTGATCACCTGGATCAGCCAGCTGTGTGACCTTGGGAAGTCACTTCATCCCTCCTCTTCCTTCAGTTTCTATCCATAATACAGGGCTAATGATAATACACTCCCCATACGGCTGCTGAGAACACTCAATGAGACGTTGCATTTCAAGCTGAGAAGAATGCTGGGCACAAAGATGTGTTATATGTACGAATGTTTTTTATGCAGACACATACACACAGCACACTTAATAATATATACACTGCATATACTGTATAAGTGCTCATTTTTATGATCAGGAAGCACTATTCCAAAGCCTGCAGTTGATTCATCCCACCCTACTCCTTGCTCATTCCCTCCTGCATCCCCCTCTCCGCCTTGGAATTTCCTCTCCCTCAGCATTCCCTGATCCTTGGCATCTTGAAACACCAACAAAGTCAGCAGAAATAATGGGCAGAGAAAGGAAGAGGGGAAAGAATCAACGTTTGGGGCTCAGAAACCAGCCTAGTAGATAGGGGATGCCATGAAGCTTGAGGTGCAAGTCTTCGGAGCTGCTAAGGCCCTGGGGGCTGGCTCTGACATGGAGTTAGAAGTCAGGGTCTGAGTCCAGGTGCGGAGAGAAGTGGGCTCAAGAGAGGCAGGTGGAGTCTGGCCCTAACCTAGGGAGGCAAGGGTCTGGCGGGCTTGGGCACAGCAGGGTACGGACCAGCCAGGGGCTTGGGTACGCTGCAGCATAGTAGGCATCTGCATGTCCTAGTCCTAGAATGCTCAGTCCTGTGCCACCCTCTGGGAAGGATGGGGCTTCTCCACAGTCAGGATGGGCTTGAGGTCTGCAGGACAGACAGCACTATCTACAGCTGAGCAGGGATGGGGAGAGCGATACTCAATCATCAAATTAGAAACATCACAAATTCCTGGAAATGATAGTGAAGCAATTCTGCTTGGAAGGGGACAGGATCGATGGCATTGGCAGGCCTGTCATGCCCTCGCAGACTCATGGAGAAAGTTGTGGTGGCTCCCTCAGCCTGCAGGGAAGGCACAGGCGAAGATGAACGCCCGCACGAAGGCTGTAACAGGCAGCCAGAGAAGGCTGGCATTGAGGGACGGACTCCAGATACAAGCTCCCTCATACATGAGTTATCCCAATGACTCACAGTCCTGGGTAGTGATTAGAGGGAAAGCTATTGAGAAATATATATTTACTCCAATTCTACACTTGAGAATGAAACACACATCATTAGCCATAAAAGTAGGATTAAGACAACAGAGCATTATTTGCAAATGATAAACCGACATGGGCACAGATTTAAACATGTACAAAAGATGTAAATCTGAGCAGTGAATGCTTAGTTATATTGCTTCTGAAGATAGTTCTTATTTGCTGCCTGGATTAGGTGGTGGGTACATTCTTACATGGTTACTCTCCATTCAACAAACTCTACAAAGGATGGGCCAATGACTTGTACATGAGAAACCAATATTCTGCCATTCTAGGGAGCCAGGGGCCCCAGGGGCTGCCAAGAAGAGCCTCAGGGATGATTCTGAGTAGTCCATGAGCCAGTACCACCAGCATCACCTGTGAGCTCCTTGGAAATGCGTCTCAGACTGAATCTGATTGTGCACATTCACAAATTCCCAGCTGATTTGCATGCATGTGAAAGTTTGAGAAGCACCTTTCCAGAGCAGTTTGTCAACCTTTTAAAATCAGGAACCCCTTATGAAGATTCACATAAAATGATTGCCTCCTTCTTCAGTGTGGTTTAAAATTCAAAATAAAATGAATAAAAACAAGTCAAAGCAAAGGTCATTCTGAAGATGCTTTTTCAAACTGCACATACACCTCCCTTCTGGCTCCCACTTACAATATATGATGCAAAAACTACTCTCCATGACTCCAGGAAGTCAGGATTGGGGAGGCATATACCCAGGTAAAGAATGACTGACAGAGAGCTGCAGCCCCGCTGTGCAGATGGCATGTCTGTAACCCAGAGAGGGGCTGCCCAAGAAGCCCCAATTTCTGCTTTGGTGCTTCCCGAGGCAGGGAGCCTCAGTTCTAGGCAGATACGAGTGCTAGAAATGACTTTAAGTTTGCTCCTCTGGAATGTACATTTCACAGCCTGACTGCCACTATCTGATGTCAGCTTTTGACAACAGTCCTCATTTCGCCTAAGAGTCTCCTTCCTTCAAGTGAACAGCCTGAAGTCCTTCAAGATCCATCTTGCAACATAAAGTCCTTCCTCATCCTGTTCATTCTCCTGTGGTCCCACTTGAGTTTGTCAATGTCCCTCTTTGGGTATGGGTAGCAAGGGATATACTTAAATTTTTCTCTTTTCTTTTACATTTAACCTTACATTAATCAAAACATGCATTCTTATTGTAAAAATAACATAACTATGTTACAAAAACTTTTCAATACAAAAGATTAAAAAATCATTCATAATCAAGCCATCCTCATACCCATATTATTATTAGCATGTTGCTATATTTCCTTCTAGTCTTATTCACCTGCGTATACATCCTTACGTGGCAATGTACATAATAAACAGATAATTCTGTAGCCTGTTTTGTTATTTTTTAACTTAAACATAATTTATGCTGCAGCAGTCTTGACAATCATTGGCTTCCCACTCCAGTGTGTAACTGAGAACTGAACTCAGTCCCCCAAGATGTTGAAAATGGTTTGACTGTGTCCCCACCCAAATCTCATCTTGAATTCCCACTTGTTGTGGGAGGAACCCAGTGGGAGGTAATTGAATCATGGGGGCAGGTCTTTCCCCTGCTGTTCTCATAATAGTGAATGAGTCTTGTGAGATCTGATAGTTTTTAAAAGGGGAGTTCCCTTGCACAAGCTCGCTCTTTGCCTGCTGCCATCCATGTAAGACGTAACTTGCTCCTTCTTGCCATCTGCCATGATTGTGAGGCCTCCTCAGCCATGTGGAACTGTAAGTCCATTAAACCTCTTTCTTTTGTAAATTGCCCAGTCTTGGGTATGTCTTTATAAGCAGCATGAAAATGAACTAACACAGATGGTTTGACCAGTTCAGAGGAAAAAGAGAAGAGTTTCTCCACCAATGCTTTCATATGGCAGCCTGCATGGCATTGTTCATCTTGCACCCCCTAGGGTCTCATAAATGTGGCAGCTCTTTGGAGCCCCTTCTTTTATTCTGTACTGATGTCATCTACTTTTAGTGAGGCCTAAATATACAGGGCATTCAACCATGTATTCATTCATTGGGCAAAAATTTGCTGAGACCCACCATGTACAAAGCAGTATGCTGGGGTCTCTGTCTGCAGTGGTGAACAAGACAGCTCTGGTCCCATGAGTTCACAGAACTTTTATGGTGGTGACCTCAGCAAAGCAACAGAGCACAGGAAGGGGAAGAGACAGAAATCCAGTAAGAACCCATCACAGGCTAACCATGGGTGCTTGACTTGCATACATCAGCTCACAGAATCCTCACAACTCTTTTGCATTGCAGATGAGGAAAAAGCAGTTCAAGGATACTTGTCCAAAGTCAAAGAGGTAGTAAATGGTAAAGGCAGAATTCAACCCCAGGAGTGCCTGACTTTAAAGCTCTTTCTGAATTCCCTAAATTTACATGGAGATTATAAGATGCTCTGCCTCTCCTGACCCTCCAGTAAGCTCTAGAAATTTTAGAAGGCCATTATAAGACACTCCCAACAATGTGCTTCAATTATTTCATAAAAGAAAGACAAAAATAACAGAATACTGCCCGGTCTCAGAGGTGTGATTATATTTGGAGAAAGGAGGGGAAAAGGGGACCTTTTCTGCAGAAGCACATCCACCAGGAGCATGATTTAGACAAAAGTGTAATTTAGATACCTTATTTTTCATTTGACCAGCCAACACACATTTGTGCAATTTAAATCTTTTCAGAATCACTCTGACAAACAAGTATCCATGAGTTGACTCAGTCTGCTTCTTATCACTATCAGACTTTGAAAACTCCACCTCCCCCTTCATAATTACTCCAGGCAATCAGCACCAACTGATCAATCAAACAAAGAAAATTGCAGGTTTGAAGCTTTAATTAAATCTATCCGGCACTATCTAATTAAAGAAAATCTTTACTCTTCTACATACTCCAAAATAGAAGAAGCCCACTCCTTCGGGGTTCTACAAATAATTTGCCACGTTGAGGCCTTCACCTAGCTTACACTGGAGGAACAGTGCAGTGGAGAAAAGACAGCCATTCCCTCTTCCTTTCCTTCTTGCTTAAGTGCAGGCAAATTCCAAACATCAAGGGAGACAGGGCTGTAGAATCGTGTCTCTGGCAGATTTCCTCTCATCCAGCACTGTCCTTTAGGGTAGATGGGTCCTTATTCTGGCTGACTGTTGCCCAGGACCTTTCTCCTGCCCTCCACAGGCCCATGTGGCTGGAGGGCACTGGCTCAGAGCAGGGAGAAAATGCTAAGAACTCAGCCACACCTTGTTAGCATAGGGCTTATGAGCCATTCTGAAGCTCAGCTTTCTCCTCTGCAAAATGGGATTAATAGGACACTTCAATTGGATTATTGAGAGAAGTCAATAACATAATGCGCCTGAGAAGTCACAACAATCAAACGGAATTGAGAGGAGCAACACTGGGCACTTACAAGGGTGGAGCTTTGCCGTAGTGGATACAAATCTGCCTCTGTCTGCAAGAACTCTTTGTGTCTGCATTCCCCGACCCTTGCAGACTAAGGCAGGTTTGAAAATATCCACTACTGCAAGGCTTCTTGCAGAACTAGAAAGCTTCTTTATTGTCCAGATTTCTTTATCTCTGGACTGTGAGGAATTCCTCTTATAACTGAAATCCAGCTAAACTATCAGAGCTGAGATCTGTCCCTGTTCCTCTTTGCTTTGTAGGGTTTATGTAAGTTTAAGATTTGCCTTGTCTTTGATATGTAGCTGTGGAACTTTAGAGAAGGGAGAAGTTGTATGCAGCTCTACCAGCTGACCAGGGCATCACAAAAGCCCCCACATCTCTAGTTAAGAGCTCTTTGGGATAAAATAATCAAATTGGGAAGGTGGAGTCAATTGTTCAGGCTTCCTTCCTTATGAGGCTTGATAAGGCAGCCACTGCTTATGGAGGGACAAAGGTGGCAGTGATGATGGGAGAGACTGAACTGGCACAGTGAAGGACTGCCAGGTGCAGATGAGCTAGCCACTATAAAATTCATGAAAACATTTTCTCCTTCAGGCAGGATTGAAGACACTGCAATGCCAGTCCGCAAGACGGTAGGGGCATCACGTAGTCAGAAACTGCTTCCATGAATTCAACAGCCAGGCTAGTAGCCTATACTGTCTACAGTCTTTACCATGTCACCTAGGCAACCCCAGTCAGCTGCAGCTCCTGGGGCAACGGGTGCAGTAATACGTGAGGTCTAAGTTTACATGAAAGTTTATTTCTCACTTATGTAAAATTCAATCAATCAGTAGCAGATAGGGGAGGGGGTGGGTTCTGCTCCATGCAGTCATCCAGGCATCTAGGCTTCTCTATCTCCTATTTCCAAGGAAAGATAGAAAGACAGGATTGCAGAGGAGGCTTTCTGCCCAGACCTGGAAGGGGCACACATCATTTCCATCTACCTTCCACTAAGTCATATGACTCCATCTAGATGCAAGGAGGTCTGGGAAAATATTGTCCCTAGCTAGGCGGCTGCTTCCCACTAACACCTACACTGAGGAAAAGGAGCAAGATGGATGGTGGGCAATTAGTCTTCTCTGCCACACTGCTTAACGTGCCATTGGAAAATAAACTGTTTGCCAAAGACAAATGCTGGAATTGTTGAAACAGCCAAGAGCAATACCTACATAGAGTAGAAAGAATCCCAGAAGGTCAGGGATATTTTATAGTCCTTCTACATGCATCTCCAGCATCATTCAATCACACAATTTCAGAGCTGGAAGAAGCTTTGGAGTTCCTCTAGATTTAAATCCTCATATTGTAAGTCAGGAAAATGCAGCTGGCCCTGAGAAGGAATAGGATTTCGTGAAGATCACAAGCAAACCAGTGGCCAAGCTGGGACAGAACCCAGGTCTCCACGCCCCTGGCCTGGCTCTTGGCACCACATCTGGTGAGAGAGTAGACCCACTTATGGGTACAATAATTTGGCTCTTTTGTCACTGAAAAGTCGAGAATTGATTTAGTTTTAGATTTACTTTAACTCCAAGAGAATGAGGTACTCAATATTTGGGAGGTGTTTATTTGGGTACCAGGTCTGCTGAAAAAGAAACAGAGGGAAGACTAGAATGACCAGTCCAAACCTGCCTCCACCCTGCAGACAATATCCCCATGTCACTAGGGTCCCTTGAAGAGCAAATTCTGTGGCCCCAAAAGTTCAGGGAATAAGAGTTGAGGATAAAGAAGGGGGAAACTTCCTGTCTCAGCAACAGTGCTGTCAGCAGCCACTTGGAAGAGAGGGGCCGATGAGGGTCTAGAGGTGGGCACCTCTGCTCTAGCGGAACGTTGCATCTTTGGCCAATATCTCATGATGCTGCAAGCAGGACCAATTGTGAGAAGTGATGCAGGCAGCACAGCCTTTTGGACTGAGCCTCTGGCTCCAGGGAGTTTTAAATTTTGGCTGCTATTAAACAGCAGACTTGGTGAATGAGCAAGGTGAGGCTTTGTCACAAATATTGATTTTGACCTTGAACCACAGGGTCCTACTGTGAGTGCAGAGATTGCTCAGGACCCCGACACTGCTGCCCACCTGGCTTTGTGTATCACCTGCTGCCAACCCCTCCCCCACCACGTCTGCCCAGACCCTCCCTTTGGCATTAGGGATGGAGCACATGGCTGCCCCCATGGGGTCACTGCAATTGGTTTCCAGAGCCTCATCCCTGGCAGACCCCACTCCTCCCCTTCCATAACCCCCTTCAGTGCTGGTCAGGTGGTGCTGACCTGTGTGAACTTGGGAATCAAGCAGACATCAGGGTCCCAGGTATCCAGCCTTCCACTCCAAAGCCTACCTGGTAAAGGATTGTGAAGGAAGCAGACTGCAGTAACCCCACAAAACAGGCCACTTCCCTGTCCCAAGAAGCCCTCCTAGCAATAACCAGCGGGTTTTGTCTTCTGCAGCCCACTTCCTCTGCCTCCTTATTAACCATAGCTAACTTTCCTAATTAACTACACAGCTCCTACCAACAAGTTTGCCTCTGGATGGCAAATTTGCCAGCATTTAGGGTGAATCAAACATAGTTACTTTTCAGATGTTAGGGGTTTGATAAAATCCATAATGCCTTTGGCCTCAAACCCTCTTCCTATTAATTATTAAACCCCTGTGTGTTGCAAGGGTAATTGAATCCATGTTTCTAATTAGTTTACACTTAATTCATCAGAACAATTTTTAAAGGTCTGATGGATGTCCCAATAAGCCTCATGGGCAGTTTAATGAATCTTTATTTAAAAAGAAATTGGACACACACCAAACTGTTAACAGTGGTTACCTCTAGGGAGCAAGGCTGGGACAAGGGCCTGGGAAAGGAGGCAGGTGCATTTTTCTCACTCTATAGACTGCTGACCTTCTTAAAGCAGAAAATACCTATTACATTCACTATTTTAGAGAAACTGCTTAAAAAGGAAAAAGGAATGGATTTTTAAAAAGGAAATTGAATGAATGAATGCAAATAAATCCCAAGTAGTGAAAAGGCATTTTGGTGTAGTGGGGAAAAGCCTTGTTTCTGGCTCTAGGAGACCCCTTACCCACCCCTCTTTAGCCTCTGCATTAGTCCATTCTTGCATTGCTGTAAAGAAATACCTGAGACTGGGAAATTTATAAAGAAAAGTGGTTTAATTGGCTCACAGTCCCACTGGCTGTACAGGAAGCACGATGCTGGCATTTGCCTGGCTCCTGGGGAGGCCTCAGGAAACTTACAACCACGGCATAAGGCAAAGGGGGAACAAGCACATCACATGGCAAAAGCAGGAGCAAGAGAGATGGGGGAGGTGCCCCACACTTAAATGACCAGATCTCGTGAGAACTCACTCACTATCGTGAGAACAGGACCAAGAGGATGGTGATAACCATTCATGAGAAATCCACCCCTATGATCGAATTACTTCCCACCCGGCCCCACCTCCAACATTGGAGATTACAATCCAGCATGAGATTTGGGCAGGGATACAGATCCAAACTGTATCAGCTATTTGACAGCTTAGAGGCCTTACATGCTTGCTTAACTTCTGCAAAGGGAATTAATACCACCCACCTCCTAAGGGTATTGTTGAATTATTAGATAACATGTACAATGTCTATTTAAAACCTTTCAGCATGAACCATCTTTTTTAGATATGTATTGAGTTCCTCAGCAGGGCATACAGGGTCCCTGGTGGAGCTGGCCTGGGCCACTGTTCTACCTTCCCACTATAATCCAGCCAAAGTGAACCTACCCATTGTCATTCTGCACCTCACCTTTCTCTTACTTTTGCCTAGACCTATGCACATACTATTTCTTGGCTCAAAACACTCCCATCCCTCCTTCCACTCTCTGTTAGGGATCTCTTCCTCCAGAGAGCATTGATTCACTCACTCCATAAGTATTCGTTTAGCACCTACTATATGCCAGGCTCTCTGTTAGGCCCTGGAGAGCTACAATGAAAAGTAAAGAGTAAAGAGATACAGTTCTTGTCATCAAGGAGCTTACAGCCTTGTGCAGTAGATGGGCATAAATGAAGTAGACACACACACACACACACACACACACACACACACACACACACGTAAAACCACAAAGGGTGAATGCACAGTAATCTGAGCAGGTATCACAGGAGGGTTTGACCAGGTTGTGAGGAAAGGGTGTCCCTGGGCAAGGAAGGGACAACTGAATTATTTGAGGAATAAGTAAGGGATAACTAAGCAAAGGGGCAGATGGAGGGGGTTCATCCCAGACCTCCAGATGAGCATCCACAAAGATCTCCCCCAAGGCTAGATCAGGTTCCCCAGTCATAGCACTTATAGCCTGATTATTTAACTGTCTCCCTAAAGATATCTTGAGTTCCTTGAAGGCAGAAGCTGTCTTGTTAACTGTCGTATCTCCGACACCTGGCATTCCTGGTAGGCATTCAATAAATATAGAATAAATTTCCATGAGAGCATAAACACATGTGTCCAGCATGGTGGCTGGAACATAGTAGCTGTTTGGTGTCCTCGTTCCTCTGTTCTCCTTTCCAGTGTCCTCACTCTGTTTCAATCCTAAACAAAGACTTTTCCCTCATCCTCATAGGTCCTCCCAGCCTCCTCCTGCCCACAAGAGCACATTCCCAGAGGGATTCTGGGGATCCCTTCAAGGACATCCCTATTGATGTGCAAGGCACACCTTTTAAGAAATCCAACAAACAGGTCCTTTGGGTGCCTCTGCTGTGATACATATTCATAAGAAGACAGTAAATCTGGCAAATTTGTGGATTTTTACAACTTCCAAACAGGTGTCTAACACCAGTTGAGTGAAATCTGCAACTAGCTCCAAATGACTAAAACTACATTGCACCTTAGGCTGATGACAGCATGTGTACTGCCAGTAATTGAGGGAACGAGTTGTAGTGTTTCCCATAACTTGAGCCCAAATGTCTAAATTAAGAGATGCTTAGCTGTGCTTAACTGGTGCAGTCATCACCAGTACCCTATAAACCCTCCAATATACGGGATGCAGTTTATTAGCAGCATCTTCATAGATTATGTTTGCTCGTGTCCCATTAGAAAACTTCATTCCACATTAAACTGCAATGCAATAGGATGTTTGCCAGCATGGAGAGGCCATCTAATTGTGCAAAAGCAGAGACGTGGGGATTGTTTCAGTACTTCATCCAGACAGGGCTGACACTGCATTATCTGGAAGGTTCTTTGTTCTTTCCTTGCTAATTTCCAAACTCCTACAGGCTCCTGGCCTTCAGGACCAGCTCCTACTCCCGTTCCCCACCCTGATCCATTAGAAGAAGAGTCTGATCAGCTTCTATTGTAAATTTAATTTGAAGCAGCCAGACACTGCCTTCTGGCACCCTGGGATGTGGCTGCTTGTGAATAGCTCCAGATGAAATGTGAGATGCTTTCAAGGAGATGGCTATGAACTCCTGGTAAAGAAAGGGAGTCACCAGGAGATGAATAGCGTCTGCATATAGAACAAGCTGTGCACAGTGTGTCTATTGGCACCTTTTCATCAATGATGCCAGGTGCAGCCGCCAGTACATAGCATCAGTGAGAAGTTCCCATTTTGCTGAGGTGGAAACTGAGGCTTGAATGGGTTGATTCACTTGCCCAAGTTCACAGACATAGAAAGAGGATGAAAACCCAGGTATGTCTTATGCTAAAGGTGTGAACCTCCCAAATCAATCCATCTCGGGGTTTTTCAACCTCAGCTTTACTGGCATTTGGGGTCAGATAATTCTTTACTGTAGACAGCTGTGCTGTGCATTGTGGGATGATGTTTAGCGGAATCCCTGGCCTCAACCTAGTAGATGTCATCAGTACCTCTCCACTTGCAGTTGGGACAACCACAAATTTCTCCAGATGTGGCCAAATGTCCCCTGGGGGACAAAGGTGCCTTCAGTTGAGAACCACTGCTCTACTTCGTGACTCACAAATGTATTATTTTGTCTTTTTGCTAAATTGTACTTTCTAATTTTTCCTACAAATGTACAAGTATTCCTTTTGTTTCTATCTCATCATAATTAAAGCAGTTTACATACTGTTTTAATTTAATCTTGATCAACCAACCTATAAGGCAGATCTTGATATACTCCCTTTATCAATTAGGACACTGTGGCTAAGAGTGAAAGTGACTTGCCAATGCTATGCAGCTAGGGAGGAGCAAGAGATCAAACTCATGTCGTCTACTGGCAAGACTGGCATATATTCCACGGTGTGGCTCTGTTACAGCAAAGCAAAAAAAAAAAAAAAAAAAAGAAGGCTTGACTCCCAGCCTTAAGGAGCTTAGAATCTAATAGGAGGAAAGCTCATTGCTCACAACACAATCCAGGAGGAGGCAGCTGGAGAAAGGTGAGGTTAAAGCGGGCTGGGATTGGGGTAGGTGGGTAACATTTCAGCCTTTTGTTGGAATGCATTTATAAAGAAAGGAGACCAGAGTGTTGGAGAGAAGAGGAGAAAAGAGAGATGCCTTAAAAACGCAATGAGGAGACTCCAAAAGGGAGGAGTCTGGGAGGGAGTGAGGGTTGAAAAACTGCCTATTGTGCACAGTGCTCACTATTTGGGTGATGGGTACAACTAGAAGTCCAAACCCCTCCATTATGCAATGTATCCACGTAAAGAACCAGCACATGTAACCTCCTAATCTAAAAAAACCCAATTTTTTAAAAATGTAGTGAAAACAGTAATTGTGAAACTTGTATTCATGAAATTTTTTTATTTTTATTTTTCTGAGATTAGGTTTTACTGTGTTGCCCATGCTAGTCTTGAATTCCTGGGCTCAAACAATTCTCTTGCCCCAGCCTCCCGAGTAGTAGCTGGGACTACAGGTGGATGCCACTGTGCCCAGCTCATTAAGTTTTAGACAATAAACATGGAAATCCCCCAGGTAACGCAAGCAGAGAAAAATCTGCTGCAGGCCTCTTGGTGGTCTGGCCCCACTGTCTGTGTGGGAAGGCAGAGGAGAGGAGGCTATCATGGGATCAGTAATGCTATGATACATACACATTGCATACATACACATGATACATACATGCACAATTAATGACTGTTCCTGAGCTCAGTGCCTCCTTCAGTGTCTTTCTACCACACCTGATATCCCAAGTCCAAAAAGTCTGATGAGTTGGCCACAGATGAAGTTTCATCACAGGCACTAGAACTCTCTGGAAAGGTCTGAGTTACTGGGTCCTAAGAACAGAAGGGCAGGAAAGGACGTAAACAATGTTTCCGGACCACGTAAGCATCTATAGCTTGTGGCTCACATACAACAACCCTGTAAGGAGGGTAAATGTCACCTCCATTTTATAGATGAGGCTCAGAGAAGCCAAACCTTGCATGAGGTCATAGCATTAATAAATGTAGAGCCTACCTAGGTATAAATCTAGGTCTGTCCCCACTGTACCCTTCTGTCTCACAGGAAAACACTGAGAGAGGAGGTGACCTACCAGCTCTATCTACCAGACAAGTGAAGAAAAAATGTCAGTGCAGCAAATATCCTGCTAGGCCCAAGAACACATTTTACTGGAGACTGGAATTCACTGCAGACTGATCTGGTTTGTTTTCTGTTTCCAAGGCAGACACTGCGGAGTCATCCTCCATTTCTTTCTTTTTCTTATTCCCACTCCACTGTCCCTATACATCCACTACTAACTCTGGGGACAGCTCTTTCCCATAGCATCATACACATCCACACCATCTTTACCCTTCATTGCTTTAGTCTAGGCTACTGCTGTCTCTTTCCTTGCCCCACGGTCGCCAGTCTGCCCTCCACCCCAGTGCATTTTCCACACTGCCACCAAATCACGCCGAAATCCTCTGCTTAAAAACTTTTATTAGAAGGGTATCCGCAAAAAACCTACAGATAACATCATACTTAATGCTAAAAGATGAAATGTTTTTCCCTTAACATCAGGAATAAGTCAAGGCTAGCCACTCTGACCACTTCTATTCAATATTATACTGGAGGTTCTAGATAGTGCAATCAGGGAAAAAAGGAAATGAGAGGTATCCCGATTGGAAAGGAAGAATTAAAACTTTTATTCACAGATGTAAAAGAACTGAACTAACAACAAATTCAGCAAGGTCACAAGATACAAGATCAATTTACAAAAATCAATTGTATTTCTATATATTAACAATGGCTAGTCCAAAACCAAAATTTTTTAAAAACCCATTCTCAATAGCATCAAAAAGAATAAAACTTTTATTTTAAAAATTTCCTTGTCAAGATGAAGAGGAAAGATAACATGTTAAACTCTGCCTTGCCTGACCCCCTACATTCTCACGAAAATGATCTAAAGTATATAAAGAGATGGAATATCTACAATTAACTTTGGAAACTAAGAAAAAGAGATAGATACCTACATCCTGCAAACACAAAGAAATTTTTACAAGATAGTAAGACCTAACTAAGACAAAAGCTAGCTAGGCAGGATGTTGACAGAAAAATATAGCTTAAAACATGTTGTAAAGAAGCAACTTTGAGCACTAATAGAATAAAAATCACAGGAAAAAAAAAAACAAAGAAAACTTGCACTAGAAGACAGATAAAAGGAAGCAACAGTAAGGAAGCTTAAAAATAATAGAAAGCATTAAGTATAATAGAAGAGCAAACATATCAGTTGTTACCAAAAAATATGAGTGAACTAAACTTTGCTGTTAAAGGATAGTGATTCTCAGCCACGATTTTTAAAAAATTCAATGACTATGTATATTGTGCTAAGAGCTATTCCTAAAAGAATAATATAGACATATTAAAAACAGTGAAATTGGCAAAGATGGACCCAATCAATGCATATCTGAAAGAAAAAAAGGGTGTAATATTGGTACAAAGTAGAATTTTATAAAGCAAAAAAGAAAAAAAGAAAAAAACAGTAGAGAATAGGGAATAACTACAATTTTTATATTGAAATATATATATAATTCACTCTGAAGATCTAACATTTGAAAATGTGAATATGCTGAAGAGTATAGAATCACAGTTTATAAAATAAAAACTCAGGAATAAAAAGAGAAATTGATATAAACTACAGTAAGAATGTGAGAGCAATATATTGCCTATCTTGGCAAATATCAATTAGGCAATAGATACGAAATTAGAAAAACTGAATGATATTAATAACTTAATTTTTTCACCCTTCATACACAGAATATCTTTCTTCATAGAATACTGACAAAAATGATCTTATACAGAGGGAAACAAGTCAACAAATTCTCCAAAGTAGAAATCATAATCTAATCATAATGAAATAAAGCTAGATAATAATTTCTAAAGTATAAACAAATATTACTTGAAAATTTAAGGGGAAAACCCTAGAGTCAAAGAAAGAACAAAACTGCAATTAGAAACTCTTTCTAAACTAACAACTAGCCATAAAAATTTATGGAATATGGTCAAAGCTGTACTTAGGGGAAAATGCCTCTTAATGTTTTTATTATCAAACAAGAAATAATAAAACCAATTTAATTTACAAAATTGGCAAAAGAGCAATATTAGCCTAAGGAAAGTGAGAGAAAAGAATGGATAAAGATAAAAGCAGAAATCAATAATTTAGATAAAAGAGAATAAAATGGATTGCCCTAGCATTGGAACTTTAAAAAGACCAATAAAATAGGCAAACTTCTGGCAAGACTAACTGAGTGGAAAAAAAAGAAAGAAAGAAAGAAATGCGCAGGAGCAGCTGTGAGAAAGGGATGTGACCCAGACACCATGGAGAAAGAAAGGTTGAGTGGGAAAACTATGTACAACCCTAGGATAATAGACTTGACACTCTCAATAAAATAGGTGATTTTATTGGTGATTCCCTGGACTAACACACAGACAAAAACCGATTCGTGAATAAAAAAAAAATTGAGTGGACTAAAAACCATGCAAGAACATTAAAAAAAAAATTCACAAAGACCCAAGGGTCCCCACCAAGCATGCTTGCTGCTGCCTCTCCACACCCCCAGAGCAGCACCATTCCAGTATTAAGGACAGCATCTTCCAATGTTACTTGGACTGTCCTCTAAGGTCATTTCCCCTCCTATCGTCCTCCGGGGTGTGAGCTCCTCCGGTTCCAGGTCAATAAAAGGCAGTGGTCTCCTTCTAGCCCTTCCCCTTTGCTAAGCCTGTGTGACCTTGTGAAATGAATTAGAATAAGCAGATCACAAAGATGACAGAGATCAGGAGCACAAACAGGGACAACCTAATGAAGGTTCAACCCCAGAGCTTCATGCTCATGGCTGGTTGGCCAGGAACGCTGTGCTGTGGCTGGGGACACATCTGATTCTTCTGCATCCTTAGGACAAGAGGAAGCCTCCCTGCCAGAACCACTTCACCAGGTCATGGAAACTCCCACCCTTCCATGCTAGAACACCGGCCAGGCCAGTCTCCACTCTGCTGAGTCTTCCATACTTCCCCTCAGAGTCAGAAAACCCAAGTGTCAGAAAACAAAGACTCCACTACATATTCGGGGACCCTGCCTTAAGAGCAGGACAAGCTTAAGTAACTCTAGCAGGCAGAATTGGAGAATTTGCCTCTAGCTGTCCACACCTCAATCAGTGCCCCATTGATCTGATCTGACATTCTATCTTTCAAACATGCATTCAACATCATGAGCTCAAAATCCGATGGAGAAGACTGGCTCCTTTGTGACCACATCCAGTCTTATGTTTTAGGTACCATCCAGTCCTAGTCTCCCAAATTTGTATCTCTAGCCCTGACACCCTTGAACTCAAAACCCACATATTCAAGTGCATGTTCAATGCCTTCTCCACCTGGATATCTAATAGACATCTAAAATTTTATACGGCCAAACTGAATCTTAACTTCCAGCTCCTCCTCTCAGGAAACAGCTACTTCTTCCTATAATCATTAAAGCCAAGGAGACTGGAATCATCCTCATCTCCTTTCTCCCACAGCCCACACCCAATGCAACAACAAATCCTGTCTGCTCTGTGTTTGGAATACAGCACAGATCTGACCATTTGTCATCATGTCCCCACTTCCAGGAGACCCAAGCCTCCTTCTTCTCTGCCCTGAGCAGCAGCCTGCAGCCTCACCCCTTTCACTCCATTCTCCCTACAATGGCAAAGGCCTGTCACAGCAGGTCCCTCTTCTGCTCAGAACCCTCCAAGGGTTTCCTGTGCCTCAGGATCAAGGCCAAAGTCCCTGTGTGACCCATGAGGCCCTGCAGGATCTACCACCTTCTGCCACCTCCCAGCCTCACCTTTTCCCTTCCATAACTCCTACCCACTGGCTTGCTCTAGCCTGTAACCACTGGCCTCCTGCATACCCTCCTTTGCTTGTGAGAGGAATTCAAACTAGCACAGCATAAAGACAACACCTGGGATGATCTAGAATGAGGATTCCAAAACTGCAGGTCTTCCTAGTCAACATGGTTGGCTTGGCCTGAGTGGACTGTGCCACAGCAAGACCATCCTCCAAAGGTTGGCCCTGTACCCTTTACATTTCCTGTGCCCTTGGCCTAGAAGCTTTCCCTAGATACCTATACAGGATACCCACCATACATGATATTCCATGATTCAGCTCTCTGCTCATAGCTCTCTTTCTGCTCGGAAAAACCATCCCTGACCACCCTATAAAAACCAGCAATCACAGCAATCCTAAAAAAGGATGAGTTCATGTCCTTTGCAGGGACATGGATGAAGCTGGAAACCATCATTCTCAGCAAACTTACACAGGAACAGAAAACCAAACACAGCATGTTCTCACTCACAAGTGGGAGTTGAACAATGAGAACACATGGACACAGGGAGGGGAACATCACACACCGGGGCCTGTCGGGGGGTTGGGGGTTAGGGGAGGGATATTAGGAGAAATACCTAATGTAGATGACTGGTTGATGGGTGCAGAAAACCACCATGGCACTTGTACACTTATGTAACAAACCTGTATGTTCTGCACATGTACCCCAGAACTTAAAGTATAACAAAAATAATAATAACAATAATAAAGCCAGCACTCCTGCCATCACTTTCTTACCCTGTGTGCTTTGTCTTCACAGAACCAGACATGTTATGTATTTCCATATCTCCCTCCCCATTAGCATGTAGCCACTGCATGAAGGCAGTGGCTTTGTTTTTCTCACTGCTATTCCCCCGCATCCAGGCCAGTGTCAAGACATAATAGGTACCCATGAAATATTTGTGGAATGAATGAATGAAGAGGACTCTAGCCCTTTACCAATGTTTCACAGAACCCTGCTGAACCTCAAGGGAAGATGATTAGCCCAGTCTTTTCTGGGAGAAACTGCAGGAGGGGTGCAGGGGGGCCCCAGATGCCCCCCACCTCTGCTGTAGGCTTCCCAGACTCACTTCTGCCCTGAGGAGAAAGAGAAGAGGGCTGAAGACTGTGCAGTAAATGTGTGTGTGAGACCCTGCTGCAGGAGCTTGGAAGCCAAGGGCTGAGATGCATCTTAAACAAAGCTTTGAGGTTAAGCATTTGGCTGGGAACCACTCATTAGTGCATCATGTCATTAGAAGCAATTAGCACCTCTGGCTCCCCAGGGCTTGGCTGGTAAGCCATTAACCCTTTGGCTTCCTGAGGAGACGGGAAGCCACGCTGACCTGACCTGGACAAGGCTTGTGACACAGGCTGGCTGGCCTCCGGGTCACCTAGAGAGTTATGACGCTGGGGTCTTCACCTGTGCCCCAGAAAAGTCTGCCTTTTCTGTAGAGGGTGGAAGCCTTCCTCTGGACTCCCTCCTGTGAGCTCTTCTCCTTGAGAGGCCTCAGGGGTATAGGAAGCCATCTTACTCGCTCCATGGGGTTCTCTTCCATCACAGGGATGGGGATTAAGAGGGTGGGAACTCCCCCAAATTCCAGAGTCTACACTCACAACCAAGGCCTTGCAAATGCAAAGCAAACTCCAGAAAAGTGTTGATGGTTTCAAATACTATGATGCAAGACATATTCATTGCATCACTATCAGCCTTCAACACCCACATCTGTTGGTTCCAACTTATATTTCTGTGTATACAAATAATACACCCTGTGCATGAAAAATCAGTTTCAACAGAAAGAGCTGAATTTGTCTAGAACCCTCTTGTGTTTTCTCTCTAGTCTTCCCAAATGTCCTACTAATCAATCCTCCCAACTGGAAACCTCTAAGCAAGAGATATGAATTGGGAAACCAGAGGGGTTGAGGGAGGGCATCATGAAAACAGTGGTCTTTGTTGATGACCATAAACTTTTCACTCAAGAAAGTTCTTCCTCCTAGTGAGCCTGGCTCAGAGCCCAACTGTTTGCTACAAGGAAGGTAGGCAGCATGGTACCTCGTACGCAGATTCTCCGGCTGGGGAGGACCATCAAACACCGACAGGACATCAAAGTCCTCTTCCAGGGCAAAGGACTGGAACACAAGCTGGATCCTGTGCTGCTCTTCCGCGGTGATGGTCCACGTGCAGTTGGCGTAATTGGGGTAGCCATATGGGAACCCTGGGCTCTCAACTGTCCCATTGGGACCGTGCAGTTGGAACGTGCAGTTCTGGCCTGGGAAAGAGAAACAGAGCAGTTCAGAATAGCCAGAATAACTCCTAGAAGCTTCTAGAGAGTCAGGAGTAATGTGTTAGCCAATCATGAACCCACTTTTCCAAGCGCTTCCCATGAGCCAGCCCTGTGCTTGGCACTGAGGGAGGTACAAAGGGTGACTGACGTTGACTGTGGGCTTGCTGTGTGCTGTGTACTGACCAGGTGATACATTGTGTATCATTTAATCAAGGCTTACAGCAACTCTATGCAGTAGAAAATTAAGGTTTTGAGAGTCAGAACTACAAAGTCACCAATACCAGGCTGAACTCAGACTTCCCCTCTACAACATGGAATGTCAGAACGACAATTTCAAATCTTCTCCACTGTCTACAACCTCCTGGCTCTCAGCTAACTCCTCTCCCTCACTCTCCATAGGAAATAAAAGCCATTCCTAAGGATTCCCTTGCCTTCCCCATTCCAAACCCTTCTAGCCTATCCCATGCTGTCTTCATTCCCGCTACAGAGGAGCCACCTCTTCCTCCACCTAAATGGAGGAAGGGTTTCCCTACTCCATTCCCTACTCTTCAAGAACAGTATACGATCCTTTTTCTCTCTAACGTGTGTTCAGTCATTTCCTCTCCACTAGTACCTTCTCATTTTAAATGTGCTCAAGACTATCGTTAAGAAAACAATTCCCCACCCCACTTCTCATCTCCCTCCAGCCTTGTCTCTCTCTCTTCTTCTTCACAGCCAAATTTATAGAAAACACAATCTGTCTATACTTTCTGTCTCCATTTCCTTACTTCCCACTCACTCTCCAACCCTGTCAATTCTGCCTTCTGGTCCCATCGATCCACCCAAACAGGTCTACTACCCATGGGCTCGGTGGCTATTTTTCCATCTTCTGGTTCATTGACTGCTCAGTACCTCTGACTGCTGTTGCTCACCCTCCTTTCCGAAACACTCCTCCGGGCCAGAGCATCTCAGACCTCACTGTGCACACGCATCACCTGGGGATCTGTCTCAAATGGAGATTCAGCTCGACACTGGGGTGGGACTGGAGAGACTGCCTTTCCACCTTGCTCCCTGGTGATGTGATGATGCCCTGTATGGGACCATATTTTGAGCAGCAGTGCCCTGAGCTTCCTCCCACAATACCATACTCCTTTCCTGCTCCCGCTCTTTCTCTGCCTCCTTTCAGTCTCTGTGCCAAGGCTTCTCCTCTTCCCTCCAATTTGGGGGACTTCCCACTTATGCATTGGTTACTCACAATGTTGTGATCCAGGCCAGTCATCCCTCTGTGCACCAGGCCCATCACCCGTTTGGGATGCTCTCAATGTCCCTCCACCCACTCTCTCCTCTTCTGTTGCCTCCCCCGCAACTCAATGAATGGAATCGTGCCTCCATCTCTTTATCTAAGTAAGGCTCACCTAAGAGCTTCCTCTTCTTCACAACCCCATGGCTAATCTACCACTCTATCTCTATGTCCATCTGTCCTCACCCCACGCCAAACTCATTCCTAAACTGCCATATTCACTCCTAACTGGTCAGCCGCATTTGCTCTGGTCCTTGCCAATCTGTTCTTCACACTGCAGGCAGAATACGGTGAGGTCATCCCAACCTCCCATCTGCCCCAAACGTTCAATGGCTCCTCCTTGCTCTTCAATAAAGAAAAAAGCACTTGAAGTATACAAGGGTCTCTACATGGCCTGGCCCTTAGTGACCTCCCAGCTTCATATCCACCAGTTTTCCAGTCAAATCCTGCCTGTTTATGTCCTTTGTACCTGCCACACCCTCGTACTGCAGAGCCACAGGACCTTTGCATGTATGGTTCTCTTTGCCTACAACACTTCTAGCATACCCATCTTTCAGATCTCAGCCTAGTGTCCTTCCTTGGTCAGATCAAGCCCACTACTATACACTGTCATGATATCGTAACTTCTCCTTAGTGGCACTTATTATAAATCTCCATGCTTCCATATGATTGTTTCACAAGTATCTGTCTTCTCACCAGGCTGAATGCTTCATGAGAGCAGACACCATATGTGAATTTCCCATCTTTGAATCCATGTCCCAAGCTCAGTATCAGGTATGTGGTAAATTCTCAATAATTTAATATATTGTTTGTATTTATTTGGTGTTTGGCTAGACACTCTCCTAAAAACTACCTATTGACTTGTCTAATCCTCACAACAGCCCTGTAAGTAGATACCATTACTATCATCTCCATTTTACAGACAAAGAACTAAGGCAGAAAGAAATTAAGGAATGGGGCCCAAGTCACTGTTACACAAAGGTAGGACTCAAACATAAGCAGTCCACTTCAAATCCATTTTCTTCACCATGATGCTGATAAATTGACTCGACACTAATTTTTTTTAAGCCCATTTTAGGGATTAACCAACAAAGGACAGTTAATCTCTAAAGGACTTTAATATTAAGAAATCTCTTAACATGAAGTATCCCATTAAATGACAAAAAAAAAAAAAAAAATGTTAAGGTCTTCTGAATAAATCCTAAACAGGCATTTCATAAAATTAGGCATGTAACCCTGATTAAAATAAGCATTCAAAACCAGGAAAAAGAATATTTCCTTACCATGATAAAACTTCAATTTTAGAACAATACTCTACCTTGTACTTATAGTGAAACACCTGATTAAGATCGGGAACAAGACAGAGATGCCACCATCACCTCTGGGATTTCATGGCTTATTGGAAGAGTTAACCCATGTGACACAAGAAAAAGAAATGAGAAAAGAGGAAGAAAAATTATGGTTTGCAGATGATACATTAATATACCTAGAAAACCCAGGAGAATTCATAATAAAGCTATTAGAGATAATATGAAATTTTAATAAACTAGCCAAATGCAAAATAATACACAAAAATCAGTAACATTCCTATATGTCAATGACAGATAAAAATATAAAGAAAAAATATCCTGTTTATGGTAACTACAAAATGCATATAGTACATATAAATAAACTTAACAAGAAAGGTGCAGGCACCATATGAAAATGACTTTTACAGAGGGATAAAAAATTTGAATAACTGGAGAGACATAGCATAATCTTGAGTGGATACAGAAAGGTTAATTTATGATATTAACCTCTTGAAAAGTTATAGAAAAGTTAATTTATAAGTTTAATACAATTCAGATGAAAAGCCCAATGACCTGTTTTAAATTTGGCAAAATGATACCTAAGTTTAACTGGAAAAATAGATTGTCACAATGCATTTTTTAAGAAAAGATAGTAAATTTAGCAGTCTCATTCCACAAGATACTAAACAGCATCATAAATGACTCTTATGAAATAGTGTGGGGGTGGTCCAGGAGTAAACAGGTAGGACATGAAATGGCATTACATGAATATCTTTAATGCACATAAAAATGGAAATATGTATCAGGCAATATTAAAAAAACAATGAGAAAAGAAAAAGACTTTTGCTGGGTCAACTAATACACTGTTTGGGAAAATAATTATCTCCTCGAATCACACCATATACCAAAATAACTTCCAGACGGAGCAAAGAGTTACATGTTAAAAAATAAAGTCATAAAATAATTAGAAAAAAACCTAGGTAATTATCTGACTGATTTTTTAGCATAATAACTGAGGCGGCTACTACAAGATTGATATGAAAAGTATGCATATGTCAACAATAGAAACAATATCAGAAAGCCTACAAAAATGTTAAGAGAAAAGTAATATCATGAATACAGAAAGAACTATTACTAATACTTAGGGCGGAAAGTACTATTAGTAATAATTGGGCAGGATCTGAACAAATTAGTTCACAAAAGAAGACATAAATGGCCCAGAAGCCAGAAAAATATCCAACCACAGTGATAATGAAATAAAGCCTCTAACTCCACAACTTTCAGAGGAGCCCAGAGTACACTTCCTTGAACTTTCCCTCACTGGTACAGGTACCAGATTTACTTCACTCCTGTCCCTAAAACCTGCCTGGTAATGTCATTGCATCATGCCATTCATTCCTTCCTTCATGCATTCATTCCTCTAGGATAGATCCTGTGATGAGCCAAGGGGGCCTGGATCATAGACTAGAAATAAGTAAATCCAGTCATTGGACAATAACATGCTGGAGGGGTACACATGCTAGAGTGGTTCTGAAGTATAGATGCCACAGGGGCCACATCTTAAGGGCCTCCCCCATTCGTGTTGTGGGCAACCAAGGAAATATCAACATTCACCACCATCACCAGCATCCTAGACCTCTGCCTTGGCTCAGACCTGCCAAGGACTGGAGATTCTGATTAAGAATCTAGGCGTGAATGGCATCTTCTGCTATAGAGAAAGAAGTGAAGGAGTTCAGAACAAAGCCTCCGGGAACATCTCCCAGGCAAGGGGACAGAAAAGGGAAGAAAAGGGGACAGAGTGGGGAACAGGTAGAATAGTAGGAGAGGATCCAGAGGGCAGTTCCATGCAGGAGAGGGCGACTCGATGTGGTGAACAGCACAGAAAGACTAAGATGAGGGTCTTGAATGAGGTCACTCTGTCTGGTGTCTAAATAGTCCCTCTGGAAGCAATGCCGAGAGCCGGAGCCTTGACCTGGTCCCTGCTGCATCCCTACTGCCTAGAATTCAATAAGTATTTGCTGAATGGATAGATCAATTTCAGCAAAGGCAGGTGAGAGGATGGCAAGGTGGAAAGAGGGCAGATTGTAATAGGCAAGACTGGCTGATGAGAAGTTGGAAGGCCATTGTGTTCTAAACAATAACTTTTACATTGTAAAAACTTTGTAAAATATAGGCAAGATTTAAAAAGAGAAAACTGGCCGGGCACGGTGGCTCACGCCTGTAATCCCAGCACTTTGGGAGGCCGAGGTGGGTGGATCACGAGGTCAGGAGATCGAGACTATCCTGGCTAACACAGTAAAACCCCGTCTCTACTAAAAATACAAGAAAAAAAAAGATAGCCGGACGTGGTGGCGGGCGCCTGTAGTCCCAGGTACTCGAGAGGCTGAGGCAGGAGAATGGCGTGAAACCGGGAGGCGGAGTTTGCAGTGAGCCGAGATCGCTCCACTGCACTCCAGCCTGGGTGACAGAGCGAGACTCCATCTCAAAAAACATAAAATAAAATAAAAAAATAAAAATAAAAAAGAGAAAACTGATTATAATCTCTTCCTTCCAGAGGCAACTGCTGTTAATATTTTCATTTTTTTGAAATTTTTTCCATGCATATTTCACATTTCACATTGTTGAGATAACACCATATATATAATTTTGTGTGCTACTTTTTCAGTAAGTTATTCTTCAATCTTCAATTTAAAAAGGCAATGTGGACTTGTAATATGCATAGATATGCACATATGCAATGCAAGTATAAAAAATATATATCCAGTCTCCCTCCTCCCCACCCAATCCAAAATTACCGAAGTTAACAGCCAGGTATGTGTCCCTCCCTCACCTTCTTCTCTCTCATGCAAACCATATGGACACATTCTGGGAGAATTTTTATTATTTCGTTTAAAAAATAAAACTGTAGTTTAGTTCATTTTTCTGCAACTTGCTTTTTCACATAACAATACGCCGGGGACACCTTCCAGGTCAGTAGATACAGATCTAACTTATTTTTTATATGAATGTGTAATATTCCATGCCATGGATGTATCTCAATTTATTCAACCACTCCCCTGTTGATGGCCATTCAGGTCATTTCTCGGTTTTCTTTTGTAACAATTCAGTAAATGTTATAACATGAGCGTTCCCTAAGATACTGAATCTGTTCATAAACAGCATTTTAAATGGATGCACAACGTTTCAATGTACGGTTATACTAGAATTTAGTTAGCCATTCTCCTACTGTCAAACATTTAAATTGCTTCTGGATTTTTTGTTCCATTGTAAATAAAACCTGGACCCTTAGTTAGATCTGGTGACAGGATGCTGGTCAATGCAGTGGAAAATGCCTTTCCACGGCCAGAATCCCAGAACGAATGTTCCCCTATGCAGTAACTGCCTCCAGCTTTGGTTTCAGGTGGAGTCAGGTAAGGTACTGTCCACATTAGGCTGGCTGACCTCTGTCAGGGATGGCTAGAAAGGGTTAGGAGCATGACTCATTTGGAAACCTCCCTGAAACCAGTGTATGTTAGTAAGCTGAGGAAGTTATAACCCAGAGCAGCCACTCCAGATTGAAATGTGAATGGAATGGGAGCTCATGTCAAAATGGCTTTGTCCTTTCACGCCCGTGAAATGTTGAATTTCTTTCAAGAAAAAGGCTACCTTTTCTTCACTTCTAGTGACTGATGTTCTGCCCTGTAGATAGGAATGCTGCTACTGACCTTCATTTTGATGGCACCTTGCATTTCTCTCTAGCCAGGATGGTCTGCCTTCTCCCACCCATGCCTTGAGACTCTGTTCAATGCAGCTACCCCCATCAGGCTCCAGAACAATCCCAGAGAACTAGACTCCTCAGGTCATTGCTTATTCATTTGTTTTGGATTATTTCCCCAGGACAGACTTCCAATAGCAGATGACTGGGTCAAAGGGTATGAACATTTCTGAGGCTGTGACTCTGGGTTAACAATATCCTTTCTAGGAAATGTGCACCCATTAAACTCTCAATAGTCATGTCTAGGAATGCCTATCTCACAGCACCTTTGCCAACATTGGGTATCGTCTTATTTGGAAATTTTTTAGTTAGTGATGTTTTATGACTCAGATTCAACATCTTTTTCACTTTTTCTAATAATTTTTTTTTATTATTGTACTTTAAGTTCTAGGGTACATGTGCATAACGTGCAGGTTTGTTACATATGTATACTTGTGCCATGTTGCTGTGCTGCACCCATCAATTCGTCAGCACCCATCAACTCGTCATTTACATCAGGTATAACTCCCAATGCAATCCCTCCCCCCTCTCCCCTCCCCATGATAGGCCCCGGTGTGTGATGTTCCCCTTCCCGAGTCCAAGTGATCTCATTGTTCAGTTCCCACCTATGAGGGAGAACATGCGGTGTTTAGTTTTCTGTTCTTGTGATAGTTTGCTAAGAATGATGGTTTCCAGCTGCATCCATGTCCCTACAAAGGACACAAACTCATCCTTTTTTATAAAAAAAAAAACAAAAACAAAAAAACAAAAACAAAAACAAATACCACAATGAAAAAGGAGCTGAGGACTTAATCAGATAGTTCCAAAAAGAAGGAATTAAAATTATTAGACGTACCAAAACCCCATCAGTACGTCTAATAATTTTAATTCCTTCTTTTTGGAACTATCTGATTAAGTCCTCAGCTCATTTTTCATTGTGGTATTTGTTTTTTTTCCTGATTTCTTACCTATTTATCTATTTTATATATGTGTAATTAATATATTAATCCTTTATGCATAGCATTGCTACATACATGTTTTGTAGTTGTTTGGCCTTTTAATTTTATCATGTTTGACATTCTGAAGTTTCTAAATGTTATATACTTAAATCTTCTATTAGGTCTTACTATTTTTCTTGTCAGTTTGTACTAACTCTTTATAGAGTCAGAATTTTAATCTTTTGTCATATTTGTTGCAAATATTGTTTTCCACCTGGTTGTGTGCTTTTTGTTTTGTTTAGATTTCCCATGTAGATTAAAATGTCACTTTTTTTTTTTTTTTGTTTCTTTGTCTCACTCTGTCACCCAGGCTGGAGTGCAGTGGCCGGATCTCAGCTCACTGCAAGCTCCGCCTCCCGGGTTCACGCCATTCTCCGGCCTCAGCCTCCCGAGTAGCTGGGACTACAGGCGCCCGCCACCTCGCCCGGCTAGTTTTTTGTATTTCTTAATAGAGACGGGGTTTCACCGTGTTAGCCAGGATGGTCTCGATCTCCTGACCTCGTGATCCGCCCGTCTCGGCCTCCCAAAGTGCTGGGATTACAGGCTTGAGCCACCGCGCCCGGCCTAAAATGTCACTTTTTACAGGCAGTCACATTTATCTCTTTTTTTCTTGGTAATATTTTTCCCTTGTTCGCATTGAGAAAGACTTCTCTCAACTAAAGATTGGTTGGCTTCTCATCTCACTCAACATAAAAGCCAAAGTCCTCACCATAGTCCTCTAAGCTTTAAAGGAATGGGTACCCAGATGCCTGTCCACCTCCTCTCCTATCTCTTGTCCCCTCATCCCTGTGATCCAACCATATTCCTGTGATCCATCCATATCCCTATAATCCGGCCATGCTGGACCTTTGCATTTGCTGAGGCTTCAGCCTGGAAAATGTTTCCCCAGTAGCCATGGGACCCTTACTTATTTCCAGTGTCTAGTCAAATATCACCTCCTCGGAGACCACCCTAAGTACAATTCAGACCTGCCTCTCAAGTCAGGTGTTCCAGGTGCCTGCTTTATTTCTGTTCACAGCACTTAGCACCTCTGACATATATTTTCCTCTTGTTTATTTTCTGATGCACCCCCCCAAGTAACATGCAATCTCCATGAGAATGGGGTGCCATTTTGTTCTCTGCTCTATCTCCAGCTCCCAGACCTGAATCTGGCACACAGTAGATGCTCACAGAATAGTTGTTGGTTGAATGAATGAATAAATGAATATTAATTGCCCACCTAGCATTCTGTGCTTGGATTGTTCCTTCACTCGGCTAACTCCAGGCATTTTCAAACTCATTACCTTCTCCAGAAAGCCTTCTGGGAACCCTCAAGACACCATCAAGTATTTGTCCACTCCTTGTTCATCATTCATGATGAATGTCATTGCCTTCACCAATGGTGATATAATGATATGTTTACATGGCTGTCTCTACCAGCAAACTCCTTGAGCTTTTCTTCAATTTTATTTCCATCACCTAGCCCAGTACTTGCCCATAGGAAACACTCAGTACATTTTTTTAAATGAATGAGTGAGTGAAATGAATTAATCTTTTGTAGTAGGTTGGTGCAAAGGTAATTGCGGTTTTTGCCATTAACAGTAATGGCAAAAAAAAAAAATTACTTTTGCACTAATCTAATATTCAAAAAATACTCACCAATTTCACTTATCTGTGTATTCATGGTTTATTTTTGGAAGTGGCTTAGTGGAAAGGTTAAAAGCATGGGTTTTTGGAAACAAAAGCTTTGGGTTCAAATTTCAGATTTGCCACTTAATATTGTGTGTGGGCAACTTATTTAGACTCTTTAAGCCTTAGTTTTGACATCTTTAAAATTAACACCCACTTCTAGGATGGTTGTACAGATTAATGTGATATCTGCTGAGTTGCTAAATGTTCAGTACAGAACCTGGCACAACAAACACCACCTAATTTTCCAGTAAAGAGCTAAGCTTTTCTTGATGTAAGTCCCAGTCACATCTTGTTAAGGTTATTCACAGACATTTTATGCACTTTTTGCTGCACTAGTGAATGCCATTTTTTCTCATTATTTTTTTCTAACTGGTTTTTATGATATACAGAAAACCTATTGATTTTTATACATTCATCTCACATCCAGCTAGGTTTCTGAACACTTATTAATTCTAAAAATTTCTCAGTTGGTTCCCTTGGGTGTTTTAGGTACACAATCATGTTGTCTACAAATAATGATAATTTTAAGGAGATAACTCTTTTGAGAAGTTTGGCAGGAAAATCCAATTCAATTCTGCAAATATTTATTGACTGATAAGGTCAATTTTGGACAAATTTAGTTGGAGATGCCAGTGGGACATCCAGACGGAGATGGCCAGAAGGCAATTAGGGCTGTAGACTGGTGTTTGGGAGTGCAATCTGGACTGGAGATATGGATTTGTTGAAGCCATGCAATTAATGAAACTGCCCTAAGAGGAAACACAGGGGGGAGCTGCAGATGCTGGATAAATCATTGTGCCTGCTGAAGGGGTCTCACCTGCCACACGGAGTGCCAGCTGGACACCTCAAGTCTACAGTCAGCCTCTGGCCCATCACTATGCATGCCTTCTGGCAGGGGCACCTTGTCTGCTGATGAAAGAGGCAGGGGTCAAACAGTATCTCTGGCTCTCTGCAATGACCCTTTAGGAAAGGACCAAGAACTAGGTCATTGGGGATGCTGGCACTGAGCCTCATTTTAGCCCCTCTCCCCTGCACAGCATGTGCCTCAGTCACACCACTAATTTGTCACGTGTAGTGCTTGGCCCTTTGCCTTGTATGCCCTTCCACTGCAGCCTTCTCAACCTAGCAAATCTAACTCACGGTCCCAGGCTCAGTTCATCTCCTCTAAGGAGCCTCCTCTAGTCTGCAGGCAGTTACTCGTCTCTCTCCGCCACCCCCATCTCCCTATTTCGTGCATTAAGTGTTGGGTGAGACAGTTATCACAGATGTTTCTAATGAAGATGTGCATTTTTTTTTTTACTACAGATCTTAACAATCAGAGAGATTGCCGTGAATGTGTAATAGCCTAATCCAGGGTTTCTCAACCTCGACACTATCAGCATTTTGGGTGGGATAATTCTTCATTGTGGGAGGCTGCCCTGTACACATAGGATGTTTAGCAGCATCCCTGGCCTCTACCCAGTGGATGCCAGTAGCACCTCCCAATGTGACAACCAAAATTTCTCCAGACATTGCCAAATGTCTCCTAGGGGGAAAATCACCCCTAGTTGAGAACGACTAGTCTAATTCTTAGCCATATTGAAGTTCCTAATGAAGGTCAGAAATACTCCCTCTAGAATCACATACATAGGAAACTAACCTCCCACAGTTTTCATTCATTTCAGGGCATTAGCAGGCCAAAGGAGCCTATCGCTGGACTCCCCCCCTCCATGACCTGAAGTCTTTTATCTTTGTTGTGCCATGCCTTCCTTGGAGCCTGGTGACACCATCTCAAATGATGTCTTTAAATATGTAAAACAAAACACATAGAATTGCAAAGGAAATCAGTTAGATCAAAATATAGTTTTTAAAATATATTGAAAATTGATCATATACTAATAAGTGCTCCTTTATTAATGCATTATTAATAAGATCTAGCAGTGGGCCTGATACATATTGTAGTTTGAAGCATAAATGCTACTTCAAGATAATTGTACCAACTGTAATGTTCTATGGAAATATTGGTGATCTTACCAGTGACAAATTCACAGGTACTGGTAATACCACTTCGGTGTTTGTTGCCTATCTTCACGATTGGTAGAAATGTTGTTTCAGTGGGAGATTAGTGAAAATAATGCAATTGTCTTCATCCAAGTTAGGGACCCCATGGATTCTATCAAGAACCCCAAATTCAGTCTTTCATTCAGCAAATCTGGGGCATGGTTGGCTTCGTTCCAGGGTGTATAGGTGGGGGTGTTAATGGGCAGTAGGGAGTTGGTGGAGATGGGAGGAGCAGATTGCATACAGTGCGGTCCATGCCTTCAAGGAGTTCACAGTGGATTGTAGGAGACAGACATGGCCCATCTTACTAGCCATCTCCATGTGACAATTGGTTCAGGGAAACCACATTGTTCAATCTTAGAGGAACAGAAAGGAGCACAGACAAACCTAAAAGGACTGGTGCTTTCATGCAAGTCTGAGAAGGGACCAACATTTTTGTGCTTCACTATCATTATCTCTCTAACATTTGCAATGACCCTTTTGAAATGGCTGCTACAGCCCCACCCCCATCATATTACAGGTGAAGAAACTAAGGCTCTTCAAGGCTTAAAAACATGTTCAAGGTCAAACAAATAGCAACGGAAAAGCTGAGATTCCAACCCAGATCTGTACAAAAGCAAAACTCAGGCTCTCAACCCTACCATCCTTCCCTCTGCCAGGCTGCAAATATTTCACACACCATCTCGGGACATACTCCTAAAGCTATAGTCCTGGTTCCACTCTGCACCCAGTGCCAGGGGTCAGAGCCTGGGATTTACTGAAAAGAGCTTAGCACAGCTGCTGTGCCTCAGGGACCTGGATACAAAACAGGGTCTCCTGTTTCCTCTCAAGCTGGGGATGCATGCAACAAAGGCACAAAACAATGCATAGCAGGTGGAGTGAAGCAGCAAGCCTGTCCCTGTACCATATCCAATTGCTCCGTGAGAATAATCCCATGCCACTCAGCTTCCTAATTCTAACTCCAGGCTTTCTGATTCTCCTGGACATGTTTAACACAGAAGCCACCACTGTGGACCAAACATGATTTCCCCTGCATGGCGATACAGATGCAGTTCATTTCCCATCATCCTGAGCCAACACTAGTCAGGGGTTGTTTATTATTTTGACAGGGAATCCTGGACTAGCAGAAGCAACTCTGCTTTACTGATTCTCATTATGCCACATCCCTGGATCAGCAGCAAGAGAAAGGACCAGGTATCTCTGGGGCCAGGAGCCTCTGCCAGGCTGGTTCTACTCCTGTCTGGGTCTTTCAGAGTGAAAATGAGGAACTATCATTGAATTCTCCCCAGCTGAGAAGATGCCTGAGCTATGGTTTTGGTCCACGGGACAATGGCTAAGCACAGGAACAGATTCATGAAAGTTGAGGGCTTAGCAAATGCTTGATTAATTCATTTACTTATTTTGAAAATCGTATTAAGCACCCACTGTGTCCCAGGCATTATTCCTGCCCTCATGGAGCTTACGGTCTAATAAAAATATATTATTAAACATTTTTTTCTGTGCCAAGTACTGTCTTATGCATTGTACATATAATAATTCATTCCATTCTCACAACTGTATGATATAGGTGCTATTACTCTCCCCATTTCATAGGTAGGGAAACTGAGGTCTAGGAAGGTTAAGTAATGTGCCCAAGGTCAGACAGCTGATAAATAGTGGAAATAAGAATCAACCCCAGGCAATCTGGTACCACATCCTGTCTTCTTAACCACTACTCTATCATAGATGATGGATGGATAGATGGGTGGGTGGATGGATGAGGGGCGGACAACATAGTAAGCTAAACCCCTTTCTAGAGCACTCTCATACAGCAAAGAACTTCACCTTAGGTAGCCCTTTCCTCAAGTATCAGACACGTCAGTTAGAACTCCTAGGCTTCTGCCCCTTTGCCTGACATTTGGGGAATGAGTCCACTATGGTGAGGTTCAGCACAGCGGCAGAAAGGGGACCACATGGGGATATCTGTGCACATTGAACTTCCCAGAAGAAAAAGAATCATAATAACTCGGGAAATAGGAGTGAATTGTCAAAATATGTGAAACCAAGCCTATGCTGCTGTTTCTGTCATCATGAGAACCTCATGATGGCAGGACCACACCTGACTCACTGTTAAATCCGAACACAAGGTTTGGCATTTCATAGACACTCCATTAATATTTGTCAAATAAATGGATTAATTGTCTGCTTGTCAACTGTGTCTTGTTTTTTCTTTTCATTTGTTTCTTTATCCATTAAAAACACATGGCTCCTGTTTTATCTGGTGGAGCTGGCCTCATCCCTAAAGAAAATAAGCAACTTTAAGCCCTGTGCCCGTATCAGACACATATTTGAAAGTTAATTTTAAAAATGAGAGAGAGAAAAAGAAAACAAAACCCTAATGAGAGAGAGAAAAAAGAAAAAACAAAACCCTAACATAGTGCCATGGAATGAGAAAGCCTGGGTTCTTAACTCTGCTTTGCCACTTGCTACCAAGGAATATGGTCAAGTCCCTTAGTCAGTTAAGGCTCCTGCCCCTCTATGGAATGGGGTTCTCAAGACCACATTCACAGAGATGCTCTGAGGCAGCCAGCCCGAGTGAGTGGTTGGTGCCTGACAGGAGCAAGAGGAGCCCTGTCCATGGTCCTGAACCGTGAATGTCCTCAGGGGAGGTTGTTTCTCTTGATCCTAAGCCACTGGGGACGCCTGTCCAACCTCTCCCATAATTTCTGCACCAGAAGAAAAAGGAACTACAATGATAAGAAAATAATAGAACTGGTGAGATAAAGAAACAGAGGGATAGAAAGAGGGAAAGAAGCTGAAGAGGGAAAGGGGTGAAGGTAGAAAAGAGAGAGCACTGCAGCTCCATTCAGAATCCTGAGTGCCCGAGACTCTGTCTTCCCACCTTGGGTCAGACAGAACCACAGTAGAGATGATTTGACACAGGAGTCCTGGGATAGGGAGGGCAAACCTTCCAAGGTGTACTCCTGAGATGTTCCTGGCACTTATTCTTCAGCAGCCAATGACATGGAAGAGATGCCTCTAGATGCCTCTAGAGATGAGGGGTGGGAAGACTTGAAATCAGAAAGCATGAGGGCCAGCATCAAAGAGGGCATGACATGAGGTCACCAGCTGTTGCACGCATCCTCTTCTTTCTCCATAGCAGCCCAACGCCCTCATTCCTCTAACAGCTTCAGACTGGACATCCACTGGGAATCCAGAAGGTTCATTCATGAAGACAGTGGCAGCAGATCCAGGGCAAGCTCAATCCAGATCATTCTTTAAATTAAGGCATTCAAAGATCATCTGCAATTTCACTTTGTTTTCCCAATCTTCAGCAGACGTGTTTCTCATTTTACATACAAAGGAAAGGGTTTTGTGTTTTGATGACCCCAACTGCACATTTGAATTGTATGAGCACTGATGGTGTTTTGAAAATTGTTCCTATCAAAAGGGAGAGCTCAAATCAGCTCCCACTGCTCAAGCAAATGAGTGATGGGGTCAGTATGGACCTGGTTCAGCTCAGACCAGTCTAGATGCCAACAGGGACTCATCCTTCAATGAACATTCGGCATCTTCATCATGAAATTTTTGCCAACCCAGAATGGTATTGCCTACGTTGTCCCTCAGAGTTTTTACAGTTTTGGGTTTTACATTTAAGTCTTTTAGAGCTTCTGCACAGCAAAAGAAACTATCAACAGAGTAAACAGACAACCTAAAGAAGGGGAGAAAATATTTGCGAACTATGCATCTGACAAAGGTGTAATATTCAGCATCTATAAGGAACTTAAACAAATTTATAAGAATAAAATAAACAACCCCATTAAAAAGTGGGCAAAGGACAGGAACAAATACTTTCCAAAAGAAGACACATATGAGACTGACAAGCATATTTTAAAAAGCTCGATATCACTGATCATTAGAGAAATGCAAATCAAAATCACAATGAGATCCCATCTTACAACACTCAGAATGGCTACTATTAAAAAACAACAGATGCTGGCAAGGTGGTAGAGAAAAGAGAATGCTTTTACACTGTTGGTGAGAGTGTAAATTAGTTCAACCATTGTAGAAAGCAGTTTGGTGATTCCTCAAAGACCTAGAAACAGAACTATCATTTAACCCAGCAATCCCATAACTGGGTACATACACAAAGGAACATAAATCATTCCACCATAAAGATGCATCCACGTGTATGTTCATTGAAGCACTATTCACAATAGCAAAAACATAGAATCAATCTAAATGTCCATCAATAGTAAACTGGATAAAGAAAATATGGTACATATACACCATGGAATACTATCCAGCCATAAAAAAAACAAGATCATGTCTCTTGCAGGAACATGAATGGAGCATATATATTAAGATCTCCATCTTAAGCTAGAGGCCATCATCCTTAGCAAACCAACACGGGAACAGAAAACCAAGCACCACATATTCTTACTTATAAGTGGGAGCTAATATAAGAACACATGGACACAAAGAGGTGAGCCACATACACCAGGGACTACCTGAGGGTGGAGAATAGGAGGAGGGAAAGGATCCAAAAAATAACTATCAGTTACTAAGCTTAATATCTAGGTGACAAAATAATCTACTCAACAAACCCCCATGACATGAGTTTACCTGTATAACAAACTTGCACATGTACCCCAAATCTAAAATAAAAGTTAGAAAATAAAATAAAATGAAATAAAATATTAACTAACCCCCTACTTCCATCCCTGGCACCTCCAATCTCCCTTACCTGCTCTATGTTTTCTTACTTTAATAGCATGTATCACTCTATAGCACCCTGAGTAATTTACTTATATACTGTACTTACTGTTTGTTGTTTATTTCCTCCTGCTAGAATATTTACTTCACAAGAGAAAGGCCTTTGTTTTCCTGACTGATACATCCCAAGTGCCTAGAACAGTGACTGGCACATAGTCAGCACTCAGTTAATATTGGTTGAATGAATGAATAAACTGCAATCCAGCGCTTTTACAAAAATACAACTTACAGGGACCCAACTCCCTAAAGGCCTAGGAAACCAAACCAGTTGGTGTGGCTCTGTCTGGTAGCACACAGACCCAGAAACCCAGCCCACAAAGAAAATCTGGGAAGGAAGGATCCTGAATGCCACTTGCCCATGACTTCCATCACCATCTCCCCACCAGACTGAGTTCCTTGGGGACAGAGAGCATGGTCTGCCTTTTTTACCACTACATCATTGAGGACCCAGCACAGAGCTGCCACAGGATGCATGTGTCAGTAAGCAGGAAGTTGAAGGAATTTCAGCCATCATTTATCAGGCACTGACTGTGTGTGCCCCACACAATGATGACCTCGGTCCTTGTGTTATTTCTGTTAAAACTTCCAATATCCCAAAGAAGCAGATATTATTCTTCACCCCATGTAAGAAATGAGGATCAGAGTAAGAAGATTGCCCAAGCTCACACATACAATAACATCTGGCAAAGCTGGGGTTAAAACACAGGATTCTCTGACTCCTGAGACTGAGATCTTAACATATAGGCTCTACCACCTCATTTGTGTGAAAGAGGAAGGGAGGGAGAGAGAAAAAGACTTGGGCTGGTCATATGCCAGACATAGCATGGAGGCCTAAAAGAGCTGACCAGAGCTAAGAAGCTTTTCTCAACTAGACGCGACTCCATTACAGCCCTGTCTCTGTCTCCCTGCCCCCAGAAGAAGGACAGACGTGGCAGTCTTGGTTGAAAGGGAACTTATTTCAATAAATTATTTCAAACTCTCTCTCTCTCTCTCTCTCAGTTTGAATGAACTGAGGGAAAAATATATCTGAGTGGGTAGACAGATAATCTAAAAATTGTGTCAGGGAGTAGAGAAATGTACTTCCTCTTACAGTCTCTATAAAAGGAAACCCTAACAAGCCCATTGTTGCCCCTTGCCCATAAACATGCAAACCAAGGTGAAAAGCATGATCAGGCTGGGCACGTGGAGACACTGGGTTCAGAACCCACCCCAGTGACCTCAGACTTCTGGTTAGAAGACATTGCTATGGCCATTTCCCCATATGCCCAGTTCTACCCTTAATGGCCTTTGCTCACCCTGGGATTCCCCAACCTTGTCAGCTGTAGCCCCAGCCTATATAACTACCTGCTGTCCAACTGCCTCCACACTGCAGCAGACAGCTCTATCTATAGGCACTGCAGCCATGAGGTAAGTCAAAGGGTTTCCCAGTGGACTGCTCTGCAGAGTTCCATGAATGAAGGTCCTGAAGACCCTTCAAAGCCTCCAAAAATACTTCCAATGCTAGCCTTCTTCTCCTGTGGGCATACTATGCTTTGTCATCATGCCAGAGCCAGAGGCACGAATTTCCAGGGTCATACAGGCGGCCTTGAGAAAAATCAAAAGTATATGTTGAATGAATGAATGTGCCTTCCAATAAGATAATCTATAAAAAGTAAAATCTAATATAGGCCTCTAGAATCTAGTTTGTCCAGTGCTAGAGATTTCTGGCAAGAAATGCACTGGCTTGGGAGTAGCATGGGGATATAGAAAGAAAAGAATTCAAGCCAATTCAATGGATTTTTACCAGGGCCTCCTAAAAGAGAGTCTGACCCTTCCCTGACAATGCTCGTGGCTGAGGGGCAGCTGGTGTGTGGGTGTGTAACATAGGAAAGCAAGGAATTTAAAGAAAGGAGGAAAAGAGGGACATGGATGGGAAAGTAGGACCCAGCTTCAACCCCACCATTGTGAGCTAAGCTCTACTCCTGGCTGAGTTACTCATGGCTCAGACCTCTTAACTTAGGTTTGGAAATGGTTGTGTCTCTGAGCTTCCTCATACACTCCTTGTGACACTTCCCAACTGAATTCTTAGGATCAAGATGTATTTATCTCCCCATGTCCCCCAAGAGAAAGTGTGGGTCTTGCAGTGCATGAGTTGAGAGAGCCAGAGGTGTCACATGGGGGTGGCAGAACAGGGACCCAGGACCTCTGACTCCTGACATGTCACAGATGCAACATCCTCTCAAAACATGTCTAACCTTGAAACAGCTAGGAGCACATGTTCATCCATAGCATGAATAATATGCAAGATGCACATGGGTGAACAAAGCAAGAACACACTTACATTCGACCATCACATGCCCCATGGTCACCTGTTGGTTGACAGGGACTTTATTATGGCCCAACAAGACCTTTACAAGTGAAAATCCCTGGCACCCCCTCATGGCCCTTACAGTCCTGTGGCTTCTGCTGAGGGACAGTAGGGGAAAGGTGCCTGGACGAGGTGCCAGAGGCTTGGGAATGACATCAGCTAGATGGCAGCATAGGAAGCCCCAGACATTACTTTCCACAGAAACACTGACTTAACAACAATACACAGTGCAAAAAAGCCTTTATGAGAACTCTAGAAACCAGTTAAGAAGTTACAATACCCCAGGCAAGCTCAAAGTGAAAAACCACCATACTGAAATGCGTAAGAAAAATTGTTTCATGTCAACCATAAAAACCCTTCAGTGAGACTGAAGGAAAAAGTTCAACTTGCAGCTTCCCTCTTGGAAAGGAAAGAGAAGAAGAGCATGGCATACATTCAATGTTCCCACTTTTCAGTGGGCTGCAGACGGACTGGTTTCTATCTCACCTGACTCAGAGTGCTGATGGGGAACCAGCATACTTTCGATGCTTGGGGGCCACTGAGAACAAAAGACAGTTCACTGGCTTTTTGCAACACCAGAGAACCTGAGTACCATAATCAGACACAAGAGGGAGCAAGAAATTACAAGCCCTTTAAGGAAAAACAAACAAGACCCAGCAAACCTCTTTAATTAAGAAAGTACACACGCAAGCTCAGAGAATCTATATCCCCAGGAAAACCCCCAGAACCTCTAGCTGCTGAAGACCTTCACTTGTGTAAAACTACTCTGTAAAGTCTGGGAGAACTTGTTTGTTGTTGTCATTGTTTTTCAAATGCAGAAATCACTAAAAAAATAACAAAGCACACTAAAAAAAACAAAACAAAACCAAACAAACAAAAAAGGCAACATGGCTCAACTAAAGGAAGAAAATAGGCTGAGCACAGTGGTTCACACCTGTCATCCCAGTGCTTTGGAAGGCCAAAGCAACAGGATAATTTGAGGCCAGGTGTTCCAGACCAGCCTGGGCAAGATAGCAAGACCCCCATCTCTAAAAACAATTTTTTAAAAAATAGCTGGGCATAATGGTACACATATAGTCCTAACTACTCAGGAGGCTGAAGTGGGAGGATCACTTAAGCCCAGAAGTTGAGGTTACAATGAGGTATTATCACACCACTGCATTTCAGCCTGGGAAACAGGATGAGACCCTGTCTCAAAAAAAAAAAAAAAAAAAAAAAAAGGAAGGGTGGTGTACACAAGAAATCTTCAGAAACCAATCCTAAAGTAATGGAGCTCTATTAATTATTTGACAAAGAATTCAAAATAATTGTCTTTAAGAAGCTCAATACACTACAAGAGGACACAAATAGACAAACTAAATAAAATCAGGAAAATGATGCATGAACAAAATGATAATATCAACAGAAAGTTAGAAACTATAATACAAGATCAAACAGAAATTCTAGAGCTGAAGACTATAATAACTGAATTTAAAATTTTACTAGAGGGGTTCAATAACAGACTTAATCAAGCAGAAAAAAGAATCAGTGAACTCAAAAACAGGTCATTTGAAAGTATTAAGTCAGAGAAACAAATAGAAAAAAGAATGAACAAAAGTGAATGAAGCCTAAGGGACTTAGAGGACCCCATAAAATTGACCAATATGTGTATTATGAAAGTCTTAGAAGGAGAAAAGAGAAAAAAAGGAACAGAAAGCTTATTTGAAAAAATAATGACTGAAAGCTTCCTAACCCTAAAGAAGAAAATCAATATCCAAAGTAAAGAAGCTTAAAAGACTCCAACTATGATGACCCCAAAGAAGTCAATATTGAGACAAGAAAAAGTTAAAGACAAGGAAGGAAAGAATCTTGAAAGCAGCAAGGAAACAAGACTCATCACCTACAAAAGATCTCCCATAAGATTATCAGCAGATTTCTCAGCATAAACAGTACAGGCCCAGAGGCCAAAGAAGTGATACATTCAAAGTGCTGAAAGGGAAAAGAAATCATGTCAACCAATAATCCTTTATCTGGCAAGACTGTCTTTCAAAAATGAAGGAGAAATAAAGACCTTCCCAGGTAAACAAGGTGAGGGAGTTCATCACCATTAGATCTGCCTTACAAGAATTGTAATTAAAGGACACACCAGACAGCAACATGAAAGCATAGAAAAATATACAACTCTTTAGTAAAAATAACTATATAGACAAATAGAATCCTGTAATACTATAATAGTGATGCCTAAATCATTTTATTTCTAGTATAAAACTTAAAAGATAAAAGTATAAAAATGTAAGTATAAAACTATGTTAATGAATACAAAATTGTAAAAGGTGAAATTTGTGATATTGCTAATACCAAGTGTGTGGGGAGAAAGGAGGTGTAATAAAGTGAAGTTTTTATACACAACTGAAACTTGTTATCAGTCTAAGATAGATTATTATAATTGTAAAATGTTTTATGTAATCCCCATTGCAACCACAAAGAAAATACCTATAGAAGATGCACCAAAGAAAATAAGAAAGAAATCAAAGAATGTCACTACAATCAACAAAACACAAAGGAATGTAGCAAGAGAGGAAAAAGGAACAAAGTAACTATAAGATATACAGAAAACAATAAGAAAATGGTAATAGTAAGTCCTCTATCAGTAATTACTTTCAATGTAAATGGATTAAACTCAGCAATCAAAAGACATAAAGTGGTCAAACTGACTTATAAAAACAAGATCTAACTATATGCTGTCTACAAGAGACTCGTTTTATACATAAGGACGTACATTTAAACTAAAAGTAAAAGAATGGACAAAGATATTCCATGCAATAGGCTAAAAGTGAAAGAATAGAAAAAGATTTTTCATGGAAATGGTAACCAAAAAGAGCAAGGTGGCTATATAATTATATTAGAAAAAATATACATTAAATCAAAAACTGTCACAAGAGACAAAGAAAGACAGTATATAATGAAAAAAGGGTCAATTCAACAAGGAAGATATAATAATTATAAACATATATGCACCTAACAGAAGAGCACCCAAATGTATGAAGCAAACATTGACAGAATTAAAGAGAAAAATAGACAGTAACATGAAAAGGAGAAAAGATTTCCATACCCCACTTTCAATAATGGATAATTAATCAAACAGAAAATCAATAAGGAAACAGAAAACCTGAACAACACTATAGACCAATTGAACCAAACAGACATATCTAGAATACCCTATCCAACAACAGAATATACATTCTTCTCAAGTGCATATGAAACATTCTTCAAGACAGATCACATGCTAGGCCATAAAACAAGTCTTAATAAATTTGAGAAGATTAAAATCATACCAATTACATTTTTCAACTATAAAGGAATACAACTACAAATCAGTAGCAAAAGGAAAACTGGAAATTCACAAATATATGAAAATTAAACACCATACTCTTGAACAACCAATGGGTCAAAGAAAAAATCACAGGGCAATTAGAAAATATCTTGAGATGAATGAAAATAAAGATAAAGCATGCCAAAAACTTACAGGATGCAGCAAGTGTTACTAAGACAGAAATTTACAGCAGCACATTGCACATATATTTAAAAACAGAATGATCTCAAATCAATAACCTAACTTTACATGTAAAAGAACTAGAGAAAGAACAAATGAAACCTAAAGTTATCAAACGGAACAAAGTCATAAAGATTAGAGCAAAAACATAGGAAATAAATAATTTTTAAAATAGGGGAAAAATAAGCAATATTAAGAGTTGATTTTTTCTTAGACTAGCTTACAAAAAGTAAAGAAGCTCAAATAAAAATCAGAAATGAAAGAGAAGACTTACAATTGATGACACATAAGTAAAAAGGATTATAAAAGACTACAATGAACAACTGTGTGCCAACAAATTGGATAACCTAGAAGAAACTGATACATTTTTAGAAACATATAACCTACCAGGATTGAATTATGAAGAAATAAAAACTCTAAACAGAATTAGAGCTAGTGAGGAGACTGAATCAGTAATCAAAAACCTATCTACAAAGAAAAGTCCAGGACCACATGGATTCACTGGAGAATTCTACAAAACATTTAAAGAAGAACTAACATCAATCCTTTTTAAACTTTCCCCCTAAAATTGAAGAGGACAGAACACTTTCAAAATCATTTTTATAAGCCCAGCATTACCCTAATACCAAAATCAAAGATACTACAAAAAAAAAAACAAAAAAGAAAACAAAAACTGTAAGCCAATATACCTGATGAATACAGGTGCAAAAATCCTCAACAAAATACTAGCAAATGAAATTCAACATTATATAAAATGATTGTACAGCATGACCAAATGGAATTTATGTTTGAAATGCGAAAATTTTATTCAGCGTATGAAAATCAGTCAACATAATATCCCATGTTAACCATATGATCATCTCAATGAAGAAAAAGCATTTGGGCCGGGCGCGGTGGCTCAAGCTTGTAATCCCAGCACTTTGGGAGGCCGAGACGGGCGGATCACGAGGTCGGGAGATCGAGACCATCCTGGCTAACACGGTGAAACACCGTCTCTACTAAAAAATACAAAAAAAACTAGCCGGGCGAGGTGGCGGGCGCCTGTAGTCCCAGCTACTCCGGAGGCTGAGGCAGGAGAATGGCGTGAACCCGGGAGGCGGAGCTTGCAGTGAGCTGAGATCCGGCCACAGCACTCCAGCCTGGGCGACAGAGCGAGACTCCGTCTCAAAAAAAAAAAAAGAAAAAGCATTTGAAAAATTCAGCACCCTTTCATGATTAAAAGAAAAAAACACTCGGCCAGGCATGGTGGCTCATGCCTATAATTCCAGCACTTCAGGAAGCCAAGGCAGGTGGATCACCTGAAGTCAGGGGTTCAAGACCAGCCTGATCAACTTGGTGAAACCCCATCTTTACTAAAAATAAAAATTTTTTAAAAATTAGCTGGGCGAGGTGGTGGGCCCCTGTAATCCCAGCTACTTGGGAGGCTGAGGCAAGAGAATCACTTGAACCCAGGAGGCAAAGGTTGCAGTGAGCCAAGATCATGCCATTGAACTTCAGCCCGGTCGACAGAGTGAGACTGTGTCTCAAAACAAAAAAGAAGAAACACTTGACAAACTAGGAATAGAAAGAAATTACCTCAACATAGTAAAGACCATATATAAAAGGCCCATAGCTAACATTATGCTGAATGGTGAAAAACTGAAAACTTTCCCTCCAAGATCAGGAACAAGGTATGCATGCCCTCTCTCACTAGTCTATTCAGTATAATACTGGAAGTCCTTGCCATAGGACAAGGGAAAGAAACAAAAGGGATCCAAACTAACATTATTTCTGTTTGCAGACAACCTGATCTTGTATGTAGAAAACCCTAAAGATTCCACACATATATACAAAACTGTTAGAACTAATAAAGAATTTCAGCAAAGTTGCTGGATATAAAATTAGCACACAAAAATCACTTGCATTTCTATACATCAACAATGAACAATCTAAAAAGGAGATTTGTTTTGTTTTTTATCTTTCTCCTCATCTCGTCTTTCATTTGCAATGGCATCAAAAGGAATAAACTACTTAGAAATAAGCTTAACTGAGGAAGCAAAAGACTTGTACACTGAAAACTATAGAACACTGCTTACAGAAATTAAAGAAAACACAAATAAATGGAAAGACATCCCTTGTCCATGAGTTGGAAGACTTAATGTTGTTAATGCTCATGTTTTCCCAAAGTGATCTTCAGATTCAATGCAATCCCTATCAAAATCCCAATGGCACATTTTGCAGAAATAGAAAAAGCCATTCTAATATATATATGGAATCTCAAAGGACCCCGAATAGCCAAAACAAATCTGAGAAAGAAAAACAAAGCTGGAGGCCCCACACTTTCTAATTTCAAAACACATTCCAAAGCTACAGTAATCGAAACAGTACAGCACCGGACTAAAGAAAGACAAATAGAGCAGTGAAACAGAATAGAAACCTCAGAAATAAATATATTGTCAAATGGTCTTTGACAAGGGTGTCAAAGCTACAAAACGGGGAAAGAATGGTCTCTTTAACAAATGTTGTTGGGAAAACTGTATATCTACATGCAGAAGAATAAAGTTGGACCCTTACCATATATATACATAAAAATTAACTCAAAATGGAATAAGATCTAAAAGCAAGACCTGAAACTATAAAATTCCTAGAAGAAAACATAAAATGAAAGCTTTATGACATTGCATTTGACAAAGATTTCTTGGATATGGCAACACAAGCACAGGCAACAAAAGCAAAAATAGACAAATGAAACTACATCAAACTTAAGAACTTCTGTGCAGCAAAGGAAATAGTCAACTGAATGGAAAGCCAACCTAAAAAAATGAGAGAAAATATTTGCAAACCATATATCTGGTGAGCGGCTTTACAGAATATATAGAGAACTCCTCCAACTCAACAGTAACTGAATGAATAATCTGATTTTAAAATGAGCAAAGGACTTTAATAGACATTTCCCCAAAGAAGATAGACAAATGGCTGACAAACATATGACATCATTTCAACAACCATTAGGGAAATGAAATTTAAGCCACCATGAGATATCACCTCGCACCTGTTACAATAGCCACCATCCACAAAACTGAAAATGGCAAGTGTTGGTGAGGATGTGGAGAAACTGGTACCCTTGTGCATTGTTGATGGGATTTAAAATGGTACACCTTCTGCAAAAAACAGCATGGAAGATCCTCAAAAACATAAAAATAGAATTACTATCTGATTCAACAACCTATTTCTGGGTCTATATCCAAAAGAAATTGAAAACAGTACCTCCAAGATATTTGTACACCAATGTTCATTGCAGCAATTATTCACAACGGACAAGAGGTAGAAGCACCCTAAATGTACCTACATGGATGAATGGATAAAGAGTATGTGGTATATACATACAATTGAATATTACTCCGCCTTTAAAACAAGAAGGAAATCTTTTCATATGCTATGACATGAATGAAACTTGAAGACATAAATGAAGTGCAATAAACCAACAGTAAGTCATTACGCCTAAAAATAAGTCACAAAAAGACATTACTGCGTGATTCCATTTATATGAGATATTTAAAATAGACTCTCAGACTCTCTAACAGAGACTCTCAGAAACAGAAATTAAGATGGTGATTGTCATGGGCTGGGGGAAAGGAGAGTTGTTGCTCAACACGTGTAGTGTTGTTGCAGTTTTGCAAAATGAAAAAGTTCTAGAGTTCTATGTGCACAATAAGTCACATATAGTTAACACTACTGTGCTGTATAGTTAGTGGTTAAGACAGTAAATTTTATATTATGTGTTCCTTACTACAGTGAAGAAACGAGGGACATGGGAGATTGTGTAAGCTTTATACAGAGCAATATGAGGTGTATAGTAGGACAACAATTAATTGGTAACTTGAATTTCTTTTTTCGAGATGGAGTTTTGCTCTTGTTGCCCAGGCTCGAGTGCAATGGCACTATCTCAGCTCACCACAACCTCCACCTCCCAGGTTCAAGCGATTCTCCTGCCTCAGCCTCCCGAATAGCTGGGATTACAGGTGCCTGCCACCATGCCCGGCCAATTTTTGTATTTTTAGAAGAGATGGTGTTTCACCATGTTGGCCAGGCTGGTCTCGAACTCCTGATCTCAGGTGATCTGCCCGCCTCAGCCTCCCAAAGTGCTGGGATTACAGGCATGAGGCACCACGCCCGGCCTGGTAACTTTAGTTTCATACCTTTCCATTAGAAGAAAATAAAACATGTCCCCCTCCTGCCATATGCCCAGCGAGACGTTTCCAACCCCTCATTTTCTGCCTTATTTTTTTTCAGAGCACTTACTACCCAACATGTGACATATTTACTAATGGATTTGTTTATTATATGTGAATAATCAGACATGCAAACTCCCAGAAGACAGGAATTTATTACTTTCTTGTGTATTACTGAATCCTCAGAAACTAGAAGAGTGTGTGCCTACAAGAGGTGCACAGTGAATAGTCGCTGAATGAATGAGTGAATGTGGAAGTCAGGAGAGCCAAAGGGCATCTGAAGTCGGGGATTTTCTCCTATGTTCTTCAATCTACTTGGGGAAGACAGAAAAGAGGAGAGGGAGGAAGACATGTAACAGACTAGGAAGGACAGATGTCTTTTCACTGGGTTTGTGGGGGCAGCCAGATCAGCTTGAGAAGTACGAAGGATGAGGAATATCTGTCTACTATACAATCCCTGTCCTGAGTCTCTTCTGGTTCAGCAAAAGATGGAGGCTATGACCACTAGATCTTGCCAGTTTGGTGTAGCTGTTACCAAATCAGCAGACTCTAACTGTTAGAATAAAAAGTCCTCATTGTTCCCACTTTTTATATCCTAGGTCAGTGCTTCTCAAACTTTAATGTGCATACAAATCACCTTAGTGTTCAGTAGGTCTGGGTGGGGCTTGAGAACCTGCATTTCTAATAAGCTTCCAGGTGATACTGATATAAATTCTTGCTTACAGTGGCTGGTTCTCAACCATGTGGCACCTGGGAAGCTTTGTAAAATCACAGTGTCCCAATTAAATTAAATTAATTAAAATTAGCCCTCTGAGAGTGGGACCCTGGCTATGGTATGGCTCAGGTTGAGAACCAGCACTCCAGGGGCTCTTCCAAGGGCACTAACCCTAATGGAAGCAGAGCCATTGTTTTGGGCCCTGTAGTCCTTCTTTCCAGCTTTTGTCCCCTTTCTCCACAAACTCAGGACTGCTGAGACTTCGCTATTGCTGCTGAGCGTCTGCTGAGAGCCATAGGTGAACACAGGCACACCTTGATCTTGGATATACAACAGGGTTAGTCAACACTCTTAGGCAGCTGGAAGGAACTTTTCTGTTTTTTTTTTTCTACCTCCTGACTTCCACTTTTCACCTCTCTTTCCAGCTAGTAGGGGAATATCCTCTTCTAGTCAAGTGGAACAACGGTTCTAAATTTGGGGGCGATTTTGTTCTCAGGGGATATCTGGCAATGTCTGGCGATATTTTTAATTATCACAACTCAGAGTAGGGGGCTGCTACTGGCAGCTGGTGGGTGGAGGCTGAAGAGGCTGCTAAACTTCCCCTGATGCACAGGACAGTGCTCCAGAACAGTGTCCAGCCCAAAATGCCCAAGGCTGAGACCCCATGCAGGAGATGGGAGACCCACAGCTGAGCCTTTGGGGCACATCTTTCATCTTTACCAAGCTACCCTCTCCTCCAGGCACCGAGGTCCGGGATCTGCAGGGGACAAAATGGGAAGGGCTGGGTCCAAGAGTAGCCTCTTGCTGTATCCAGAACCTCTGTCTTCTCTTACCCTCAAGCAGCAGGGCCCTCCCTGTCCAGCCCACTCCACTAATCTTCCTCAACCAAAGTGGGTGAATTTCCTCTCTGGTGCTACTTTACCTCCCCCAGTGTTTTAATTTTCATAGAGCCTCCTCCCACCCATTATACATATCTACCTATTTCCTTTCTGGTGTTACTTTATCTCCCCCAGAGTTTTAATTTTCGTAGAGCCTCCTCCCATTCTACCTATTTCTATACCCCATCTGTGCTCAGGATTCAAGTTCCTTCTCGTGAAATTCCTATACCCATGCAAACCAGGGCTGGGGCCAGTCACTCTGAAAGTTCTTTGAGAGATGAAGGGCGTCTGACCAGGGGACAGAGAAGCCCACTAGAGGGAGAATAGCCTGATCCCCAAATGCCTTCCTAATCCCATCTCAGTGGCAACTCAGGCAAGACACCCTGTCATATATGTCCTGGGCACTTGCTAGGTGAAAGCCCTGCTTTAAGTGCTTTGCCTCATGAAATTCTCCCAAGAGTCCTGGCAGGTAGGTACTAAGGTCATCCCCATGTATAATGAGCACACTGAGGTTAAGTGGTGCTATTTTTGTCTGTAGTTCCTGGCTCATAACACCTAAAATCCTTGGGATCTCCAAAGTGCTGTCTTTCTTTTGTGTGATAGGTTCAAAGTGGGGCTGATTACTGGAAAGAATAAGGCAGGATTAGAGGGTTGGGACTTACAGCTCCACTCCTGAAAGGGACGGGGCTGAAGGTCAAGTCGATCACCAATGGCCAACGGTTTCATTAATCATGCCTACGTAATGAAGCTTCCCTAAAAACCCAAGAGGACAGGGTTCAGAGAGCTTCCAGAGAGCGGAACACATGGAGATTACTGGAGGGTGGTGTGCCCCGGGAGGGCATGGAAGCTCCAAGCCCCTCCCCCTACAACTTGCCCTACACACCTCTTCATTTAACGTTCATCTGTATCATTTGTATATCCTTTATAACAAACTGGTAAACGTATGTGTTTCCCTGACTTCTGTGGGCTACTCCAACAAAGTAATCGAACTTAAAGGAGGGGGGGTTGTGGAAACCCCAACTTGAAGCCAATTGGTCAGAAGTTCTGGAGGTTTGGACATGTGACTGGTGTCTGAAGCAGCGGGGAAGTCTCAGGGACTGAGCCCCTAACCCATGGGATGTGACTCTATCATCAGGTAGATAGGGTAGGAGTTGAATCGGAGGACACCTAGCTGGTGTCCACTGCTAAATGTATGGAGAAAAAAAAAACCCCACCTTTGGTCACAGAAGTCTTCCTCTGTATTGATGACTGTGATGGTGGTGGTGGTGATGTGAGAGCAGAAAAAAAAATGTGGCTTGAGAGAGCTTTTCCCTAAACAGTAAGAGACTAAGTAAGTTGTCCACGGTCATACAACTAGGAAGTAGTAGAGTAAGGTTGTGAACACAGGCAGTTTAGGTCCAGAGCCCATGGATTTAACCACTGTACTATACAGTCCCTTATGTGCTTGACATTGACAATAACCCAGGCAGGCTTGGATTCTGCTGTTGGTTTTGAAGATGGAATCCAGTTTCTCAAAGGCAAAATAATCTTCCAAAATGACTCAGCTAATAAGTCGTGGTCCTGGGATTCAAATCCAAAACAGAAATTCCATGCTCAGGCCAAGGAAGGAAATTATAAGCTTTAGAAGGTGGCACCATTCACCCATTCATTCATTCATTCATTCATCCATCAGGCATTCAGCACACATATATTGATGCTTCCTGCCAGTGAGGCTTGTTCTGTGTGCTGAGGATCCAGAGAAAATTCAACCATGATCCCTCTGCTTGAGAGCTCACATAAATTTTGGGGAACATGCCACATGCTGGTGGGTGGACTAGGGAGAAAGGGAATGGCATAGGAGCGCAGAGGAGTCCATTTACACTTGTCTTCTGGGAGACTGGACAGATACGGGGAGAGGGTCTGGAGAAATCCAAGTGTCCACTGCTCATGCCATCGGCTGGTCACCTGGGTTGGATGATCCAGGTGACACCCTGCCTCCTGGCGCACACCTGCACACTTCCATGTTTCCTTATTTTTTCCCCATTTGTCTTCTCACTGGCTTGCTCAGAACTTCCCATTCATAAGCACAGCATGGGGAGAAACAAGAAGGGGTCTGTGCTCCTCCAGTGGATCAATGCAAGGTTGGCATCCCAACTTATCATCCCGAGGTCCCAGAGAGAAACCAAATTGTAACTGTCAGGAACACGACAGAACTGTCAAAAGCAGACAAAATCAGCCACATAAATTGTGAAACCAAAGTCACAGATCTATTTGTTCTGTAAGAGTGAACATCTCACATTTTTTGTAAAGATGGAAAATAAAAACAAAGACCAACTAGGGGCATTGCAAGCATTTCGTCTCTGTGGAGAAAGCCACCACCAGAAAATCTCAGTTTCCAACAATGCCCCCTCCCCATAAATCTATATCCACTTCCATCACTTTGATTCAGCAAACACTCAGGGAGTCTTTCAATGGGAATGAGTGTGTCAAACATCAGAAGTGATTATGACCCAATCCCTGCCCTTGACTATCATATATCCAGCTAAAATAATTAGAATATAGAGTCAGACCAGACCAAATAAAGGATACCAACTCGGGGAGTGACAAGTACCTCTATAGTGGAATCAGGGACGGCTTCCTGGCAGAGGTAACATCTGCATTGGGTCTTGAAAGATGAATAAAATTTCATAGGTAGAAAAGGAAGGGAAGGAAACTTCAGAGGCAGGGGAAGACAGATATAAATGCACAGAAGCTGGGGCAGGTAGAGAGAGAGGGACATGGTATAAGAGGTACTTTGGAAGTCAAATCTCCATTCTGTGCAACAACCAGGCTGGGAAGGTTAGCCCTTGCCAGGGAAGCTTGGCCTGCCATTAGGCATTTGGGGCTTCCTCATTTGGACGGCGGGTACGGCACTCACATGTGCTCCAGGGCACACACAGGTAGGCCGCGCACAGATGGTGCAAGCACACTTCCCATCAACCTTGGCTGTGTGTGTGTGTGTGTGTGTGTGTGTGTGTGTGTGTGTGTGTGTGTGTGTTGGCAGCAATCTGGCAGGCCGTTCTGCAGAAGCCCTGCAGCACGGTGGTTGCTCACCAAAATAGCATCGAGCAATTTAGGTCAGGAAGTAAGGACTGTGTTATTATTACTAGTTACTGGTGAAGTTATTTAATAAGAATGTCACATCCAATTGAGACCATGGTGGGAACTGTCAGCAGGAAGAATGTAATTACACTAACTGGAGGCGCTCCACAGATCCACACAGAGGTGGGCTCTCCCCTAGCCCCACTGTTGCCTGGAAGGAATTTCCTTAGGTGGGGCCATCATGCCAGGCCCCAGAATAGCCAGGCATGCTGCTCCAGTCCAGGCCCCAGGAGGGCTTTTGAGGGGGAGATCTCCAGGACCCAGTGGGGGTCTGTTCAGTGACACCATCCATGACCTGATATCCTAGTGATATTCAGAAGGGAGAGGACTGCAAAGCCCTAACCCCACTTCTTCAGCTCTAAATAAAATCCAATAAACGTCACTGTAGGGCATGGGAAGGCCAAGAGTCCGTTCCACCCATGCCCTGATCCAGACCCACTCCAGTCGCCCACAGCAGTAGCTGGGTTAGAGACAAACCCTTTACTGATGACTCTCCCTTACCATTCCTCAACTGGTATTTCTTGGACCACCTCCAATTTGAAATACTTACACTTAATCCTTGTCTCAGGTCTGCCTCCAGGGAGCTCAACCTAAGGCACTTCCCTTGCTCAAAGTCTTCCAGCAGCTCCCAATCCATTCCCTAGAAAATAAAGCCGAGCTCTTCCTCACAGGCCTGGATTCTGGTTGAGCCCACCTAGCACATACTTCCTGCTCCTGGTTGAGCCCTGAACTAAACCACCTTCCTGTAATGGGGCTAGGCAGAACCCAAGGATCCTTGCCCATGAGTGCAGGCTCTGTAATCCTCTAAGGCCATGGTTATGGGAGGTGGCACAGCTGTAGCGTTTCATGGGGGGCCCAGCCTGCAGCCACTGCCCATCCCCCAAGTATTATCTGTGGAACACAAAAGGTGCTGTGCTCATTTTGTTTCAAAATCTACACCCTTTGGGGTTTCTAAGAGTCCTGTGCCCTTGCTCCCTTGCAGCAGCAGTTAGACACCCAGACAAGGGAGATGGGGAGAGCTGGGAGGCCATACGACACCGCAGGAGGGAGTGGAGTGGGAAAGAATGCTGATTCCCGCTGTCAGGGGCATCACAGCCAGCAAGGCAGGCTGTCCTTGTGGCTAGCAGGAAGGAAAAGGAGGCAATGAGAGACTCAGGGAGAGAGAGAGAAACATAGATGGGGAGAGAGATGGGCAGGAGAGGGAGTAGGGACACAGAGACAGGACCCGCAGAGACAGCCAGGTAGAAAGAAAGAGAGCAGAGAAAATCAGGGACTCCAAGAAAAGAACAGGCAGTAAGAGAGATGGGCAGATAGAAAAAGACACAACGACAGAGAGTGAGACTGCAAGCCAGGGAGGAGACGGAAGAGGAAAGAAAAAGAAACAGAGAGACAGAAAAGTGACAGAGACACAGGAAAGAGGCAGACAGGCACAGAGAGACCAGACACGGACAGTGGAAGGCAACAAGGGCATGACCTAGAGTGAGATGCCGAGAAGCCATGCACAGCTTAACAACAAAGGCTCTGTCAGCGGCATCCAACCCCCAGATCCCCACGGGAGCTAACTGGAAGAACCAGAGACTGAGTATGGACTATTTGAGGAACTTAGCTTTAAATGGCAAAGAACAGGGTGGCAGACAGAGAGGAGTTCAGGGCTCAAAAAGCTTCTTCTACCTTCTATTTTGAACCTGTTTTAAATTCAAGGAGTGAAGTCAGTGGAGAAGAAAAATAAAATGGGAGGGAAGAGGGGAGAGAAGGGACATATCACAAAGAAGAGAGATGGAAGAAAGGGGTCCTGGGCTCTGGGAACTGGGGACTGTAGGAGAGACCCCACCTCTTCCTCGAGGAGTTGGGGGAGGAGGAGTGGTTGCAGAGGCAGGTAACCACAGGTAGGAGGAGGACGTGGAAGTCCGTTCTGATGGTCTGCCTGTTCTCAGTGAGGTGCCAGGGTAGTCATCCTGTGATAGAACCAGGGATTTGTGTCTCAGAAGGGCCACTCTTAGGATTAAGACAGGAAGCTGACCAGGTGGCCGATAGAAAGATAGTTAAGGGGTGCTGGGCTTAGGTTAGAGACGTGAGTTCGCAGTGGCAGCAGGATTCATAGTCCAGGTGGCAGGCCCAGAGCTGAGGTGCAGGACTGACCCAGGGCTGGAGCATGTAGAGACTGAGGGTCCTAGTGGAACAGTGGTTCAAGGGATGCACAGTGGAGACTGGCTGGCCTTCGTACCGAGGAAAGGGGCTGCTCCGAGAGGAGTTGTTGAGGGGGTCAGGGTCTCCAGCTTTTGAAGGGGCCTTGCATGGCTGGGCACCACCACACCCATCGTCCCACCCTTTTCTCAGGCCAGCAAGACCTCCACTTGCCCCTTGGCTGCAGTTCTTGATTTGTTCCTTGTGGGAAGTGGCCTCTTCCACCTTCTCAGCAATCAGCCTCACCTGCTCCCTGACCTCACTTCTGCTCCATGCCCAAGACCAGGGGTGTCCGTCCTCCCACATTCCCTCTGGACCCTGAGCTCAGTCTGGACCTTGTCTGAGGGCGTCTCTCCAAGCAAAACCCAGGCAGCTGACCCCTGCCTGCTCCACTTAGACCCCAGCACTGGAAGCTTCTGAGGCTCCTCCCCAGAGGACTTGAAGGACTGAGTACAGAGACTGAGGTGGAAAATCTCTCCGGTCCAACTCAGTGGTGGCTCTTGGTAGAAATTTGGGGGAGTCCCATGTCCTTCAAAGACTGTACCCACAGGAAGGGATGCTGTGCTCGGGTCTGAGGGTGTGTCTCCCACCTTCCTTCTCTCCTAGAAAGCACAGACAGACAGTGAGGGTTCCAAGCCAGCATGTTGTCAAAGTGGTGGCAGCTCCACCAAAAGAGAAGACCCAGGTGTTCAAAGAAGCCTGAAGTTCAGGCAGAGGCACAAACCTGTTTTACTGAGCACAGAGCACCAGGCCCCTACCTCCCTGAAGGACGCACACAGCCTGGCAGGCTCTGTGCAGCTGCCGGCCTTGTTGAGCCCTGGCTGTTGCCAGGCATGGTTGTCAACTGCAAACTCACATCCTGGGTCGTCGGGGAGTGAGTAGACCGGCTTTTGTTCCCAGGAAAGCCACTCCACACAGAGCCTGAAGTGTAGTCGAGAGGGGTGTCGTCCCTAAACTCTGCCAGCTCAGAAGGACAGTGACTAGGGACGGGGGAGGTTCAAGGTCAAAGCCTGACCTACCCTTGGGGCTGGAGAGCTGGGAGCTGGAATCCAGGCTGAGCAAGAAGCTCACGATTGCCCAAGTCCTGGCATGCAGAATTCACACATGCACACACACACATCAACAGCTACAGAAACAGACGTCCATGCCCACAACATACATGTGTACCCCCCACACACACAGATACATTGTGCACACACAGTTCTCATGCACACAGCTCTTCAGTACATGGCTGCACGCCCACCCTCCCATCCCTGATGGAGGTTTCATGAGTCCTGCTGCCACCCCCTCCCTCCACTAGGATATCAGTGCCCTTCTGGAAGAATCTGTGTAAAAGTCTGGGTGTCCCTTCCACCTGGTGTTGTGTTTGTGAGTGGTAAAGCAGTGTACCTGTCTTGTGAAACTGTGTGTGTGAACACATGTGTGTAGAAGCATGTGTGTGTGCACATGTGCTTACATGTATCAGTTACAATACATGGAAGGATATGTGTAAATAGGGAGGAATTTAAAAGAGCCCATGATAGCTGGGATTGCGTCCTCACCACCACCCACTACTGCAGACATGCACACGTGCCAGGGCATCCGCCGCTCTGGCTGGCTCAGTGCTCCCTGCACACACAGAGCATCCGGCAGCACTACAGGAAAGAACAAGCCGGGCCTGCAGAGTCAGACAAAACTGAATTCACAGTACCACTTGCTGGCTGTGTGACCTGGGGTGCCCTGCTCACCCTCTCTGAGTCTCAGCTCCCTCATCTATAAGGAAAGCATAATATTAATAATACCTCCCTCACAGCCATGCTGGGAAAATTAAATAAGATTATGAACATGAGACTCCAGGCTCTGGGGAGCTCAAGAAACATTAATTACCGCTCATTCTCTCCCTTCCACCCCACCCTGTGCCTTTCATTCATGCAATTGATAAATATTTATCAAGTGCTAACTGTGTGTGGCACTGGGGGTACAGAGTCCCTGTCGTCATCCTCATGCTGCTTGTTGTCTAGTAGGTAAGACAGACAGTAAACAAGTAAACAACAACAGATCATATAATGAGCATGATCAGAGCTATGAAGAAGGTGACGTGGTGGTGCTTCATCTACAGTGGTCACCTCTGACAATGCCGTCCCTGAGCAGGGATCTGCAGGGTAAGAGTGAACGAACTGTGTGAAGGTGGGAGGGAGAGCATTCCGGGCAGAAAAAAACAGCAGGAAGAAATGTCGGGAGGCAAAAAGAAAAAAAGTTTGTTGTTTTCCAGTAAAAGCAAAAAGGCAAGTACACCTGGGGTATGGAGAAGCGTACAGGAGTGGCGGGAGGAGAAGCGTGGGTAGACCGGCAGTCAAGGCCAGATCAAATCAGGATGGTTTCAACTCTGTGTATGCAGTGGGAGGGGTGACGGAATCAGATCTGCATGTTTTAGGATTTCGCCAGCTGCTGTGTGAAGAAGGAACCACAGGTGAGAACAGCGGAAGCAGGTGGACCAGCCAGGGATCGACTGTCCCAGGGAGAGACAGAGAAGGCTTTAAAGACTCACCCTGCTCAGCCCTGCCCTCAATGCCTTCCCTGCCCCCCACCAATCCTCAGGCTCCTCTCTCAGGATGTCTTTCTTCTCTGATGACTCCTGACTATAGCATCCATTTTGCAACTCTTGGAGCCTGTTTTCAAGGGCCTCCTTCCCAGAAACCCCTCCCAGGTCCCCATCTCTGTATATCCACAGCTTGGTTCCTGGTTTAAAGGACAAACTGAGACCATCCTACCCAGGAATCAAGAAAAAATAAGGCATCTGATTCTCCTTTACGTCTCTCCCCACCAGATAGAGCATATAGTAGGTGTTCAATAAATGCTGGCATTCAACGTGGTACCCACTCCTTTCTGCCTAGGGTTCCATACCCCTCCCTGCTCCTGTTTCTCCACCTCCCACCTCACCAAGCAATGCTTCTTTTGTTTTGTTTGTTTGTTTGTTTTTTGAGATGGAGTCTTGCTCTGTTGCCCAGGCTGGAGTGCAGTGGCCGATCTCAGCTCACTGCAAGCTCCGCCTCCCGGGTTTATGCCATTCTCCTGCCTCAGCCTCCCAAGTAGCTGAGACTACAGGCTCCCGCCACCTCGCCCGGCTAGTTTTTTGTATTTTTTAGTAGAGACGGGGTTTCACCGTGTTAGCCAGGATGGTCTCGATCTCCTGACCTCATGATCCGCCCGTCTCGGCCTCCCAAAGTGCTGGGATTACAGGCTTGAGCCACCCAGCCCGGCCATGCTTCGTTTTTGTTAAACATTATTAAGTACCTGCCATGCACTGGGTCCCTGCGAGTGCATGCTCTCCTTTCTCCTTCCCGACTATCCTATGAGGCAGGGGCTATTATAACACCCCTTTACAGATGAGGACACTGAGGTGAAGAGAGGTTGGCAGAGCCAGCCAATAGTGAAGTACTAGACAAGAATGAATTATACTTGACCCAAAGTCAAAGTTCTGTCTGCTGTATTGGGAGGTGAAGGAGAGGGGAGTCTTAATTTTTCTTTTCAATAAACAAACAGGGAAATGTATCTTGCAAGTTATTTACACAGGCCAGCCTGCCTGGGGATGTCTCTGTCCTACACTCTCTAGGACAGGGTGTAGACCAGACCCTGCCCACTGACTTGGCCCTGGTATCATATCAATCTTGGCATCCTGCACCTTCTTCCCGAACTCCGCTCCAGGGACCTAGCTTGAGGGCGGCTTACTCATCATCAGGAACTGCAGGAAGTGGAAATCAGGTGGAAGCCACAGACTCATGCTGACCCCCCACCTACAGCCTCCAGGCCCAGGCCTCCCTCTGAGGCAGCACAGAGTAGGGATCCCTGAGGCCACCATCACCAAGCTGCTCATTCCTGATCAGGCATAAGATATCCTTCTCGTTTTCAAATGAGCCCAGGCCAGAGTCTCCAGTCAGGAGGTTCTTCTGCCTCCCATCCAGTGGCACAGCTCTGTCTTTGCACAAGCTCACCTCTCAGCCCACACACCCTTTCCCACTGCGATGCAAGGGTCAGGATCCCCTGAAAATACTTCTGAGTGCTCACTCGGGGTTGCCTAAATCATGAGCTGGCTGGGGCCGGGGGTATCCAAATTCAGCTTCCCAAGAGACAAGGGGGACTCCAACCTCTCATGGGCCACAAATTCCCCCAAGTATGGGACAGCTAACCTTATAGACAATTCCTAAAAACAGCACACACCCAAGCAGCTTGCACGTCCCTTCACTGATGAGGTGATTCACACACTTGATCTGTAAGGAAGAAAAGCAAGAAAGAGGGAGGACTCGCCTCTGGAACAGACTTGGGATGCATGTCAGGCCATGATGCTGGACACTACGGCCCCAGCACACCCCTCCATGGACGTAAGGGAGAATGGGAGACCCGTGGCGCCTCATCCTGCTGACCCTGACTTAGTCAGCTTTCCCTTCCCCTAATAAAGCCCCAATTCACTCTTGCCATGTGACATTGTGGAATTCATCCCAGGCCCAGGTAGGTAACAGGTGGCACCCACGGAAAACCATCTTGATTATGACCCACTTCTCTATCACCCCTCTTCTTCTGATTAAGACCCAAATATCCCCTCCTCTGACACCTCCTTCAGGTGTAGTTACTTGCTCCCTCCCCTCTGTTCCTGTGATGGTTAACTTTATGTGTCAACTTGACTGGGCTAAAGGATGCCCAGATAGCTGGGAAAACATTATTTCTGGATGTGTTTGTGAAGGTGTTCAGAAAATATTGGCATTGGAATCAGTAGACTAAATAAAACAGATCAGCCCTCACCAATGTGGGTGGGCCCATCAAATCCATTGAAGTCCCCAAAAGAAGAAATAGAAAGAGGAGAGGCAAATTCTCTCTCCTTGAGCTGGGATATTCCCCTGCCCTAAGACGTCAGAGCTCCTAATTTTAGGGCCTTCACAATCTGGGACTTACACCAGGGTTCATCCTCACTATCCCACATCCCTTTTCTCAGGCCTTCAGATTCAGACTGAATTACACCATCAGCTTTCCTGGGTCTGCAGATTACAGGTGGCAGATTGTGGGGCTTTTCAGCCTTCATAATTGCATGAGCCAATTCTCATATGTACACACACACAAACACACCCTTTTTTTGTTGTCGTTGTTCTATTTCTCTGGTGAACCTTGACTAATACAGCTTTCAAATTAATTCATTCAATCACCAAACATTGATTGGGCACCTCAGTGTCAGGCCTCATGCTTCATCCTAGGACAGAATGACAGATAAGGCATAGTCCCTGTCCTTGTAAAGTCTAGCACCTTCTATTACCACCTCTCTCCCTCTTTTGCAATACTGCTTGTTTCTGTATCTAGTTGTCCACTAGACTGCCAGTTCCTGCCAAGCCAGTACAGTGACTTGTGAATGATATCGTCCCAGTATGGAGCACTGAACTCTGCACTTGAAGTTGTCTGAACAACAGAAAAGCAAGCCTTGCAAATAATGATGCTTCCATTAATTCATTCAGCCCAGGCTGGGTGTGGTGGCTCACGCCTGTAATCCCAGCACTCTGGGAGGCTCAGGTGGGTGGATCACCTGAGGTCAGGAGTTCGAGACCAGCCTGGCCAACATGGCAAAACCCTGTCTCTACTAAAATTACAAAAATTAGCCAGGTGTGGTGGTGGGTGCCTGTAATCCCTGCTACTCTGGAGTCTGAGGCAGGAGAATCATTTGAACCCGGGAGGTGGAGGTTGCAGTGAGCCAATATTGTACCACTGCACTCCAGCCTGGGTGATAAAAAAAAAAAAAAAATCAGCCCATAGTTACAGGTTATGCAAAAGACTATGTTTCACACTTTCCTATCCCTTATATTCCTTTCCCATGGTACATCTTGCTACTTAGTCAAAGAGAGCATGCCCAGGGGTAGAGAGTGTGAATATAAAACCCAAGCAGGCTGGGTGCGGTGGCTCACGCCTGTAATCCCAGCACTTTGGGAGGCTGAGGCATCACGAGGTCAGGAGATCGAGACCATCCTGGCCAACACGGTGAAATCCGGTCTCTACTGAAAATACAAAAATTAGCCGGGCGTGGTGGTGCGCACCTATAGTACCAGCTACTCAGGAGGCTGAGGCAGGAGAATCCCTTGAACCCGGGAGGTGGAGATTGTACCACTACACTCCAGCCTGGGTGACACAGTGAGACTGTCTCAAAAAAAAAAAGAAAAGAAAAGAAAAAAAGAAAAAAACAAACAAAAATGAGCAGCTTTGGCAGCCAAACAGGCAGAAAGAGGAGGGAGCATTTGTGTGCTGTGCTTCCAACATAGTGTTGGAAGTTCTGGCCAGGGCAATCAGGTAGGATAAAGAAATAAAGGGTATTCAATTAGGAAAAGAGGAAGTCAAATTGTCCCTGTTTGCAGATGACTTGATTGTATATTTAGAAAACCCCATCATCTCAGCCCCAAATCTCCTTACGCTGATAAGCAACTTCAGCAAAGTCTCAGGATACAAAATCAATGTGCGAAAATCACAAGCATTCTTATACACCAATAACAGACTAACAGAGAGCCAAATCATGAGTGAAGTCCCATTCACAATTGCTTCAAAAAGAATAAAATACCTAGGAATACAATTTACAAGGGATGTGAAGGACCTCTTCAAGGAGAACTATAAACCACTGCTCAACAAAATAAAAGAGGACACAAACAAATGGAAGAACATTCCATGCTCATGGATAGGAAGAATCAATATCGTTAAAATGGCCATACTGCCAAAGGTAATTTATAGATTTAATGCCATCCCCATCAAGCTACCAATGACTTTCTTCACAGAATTGGAAAAAACTAATTTAAAGTTCATATGGAACCAAAAAATAGCCCACATTGTCAAGACAATCCTAAGCCAAAAGAACAAAGCTGGAGGCATCACGCTACTTGACTTCAAACTATGTTACAAGGCTACAGTAACCAAAACAGCATGGTACTGGTATCAAAACAGAGATATAGACCAATGGAACAGAACAGAGCCCACAGAAATAATACCACAGATCTACAGCCATCTGATCTTTGACAAACCTGACAAAAACAAGAAATGGAGAAAGGATTCCCTATTTAATAAATGGTGCTGGGAAAACTGGCTAGCCATATGTAGAAAGCTGAAACTGGATCCCTTCCTTACACCTTATACAAAAATTAATTCAAGATGGATTATGGATTAAAGACTTAAATGTTAGACCTAAAACCATAAAAACCCTATAAGAAAACCTAGGCAATACCATTCAGGACATAGGCATGGGCACGGACTTCATGTCTAAAACACCAAAAGCAATTGCAACAAAAGCCAAAATTGACAAATGGGATCTAATTAAACTAAAGAGCTTCTGCACAGCAAAAGAAACTACCATCAGGGTGAACAGACAACCTACAGATTGGGAGAAAATTTTTGCAATCTACTTATCTGACAAAGGGCTAATATCCAGAATCTACAAAGAACTCTAACAACTTTACAAGAAGAAAACAAACAACCCCATCAAAAACAGATACTTCTCAAAAAAAGACATTTACGCAGCCAACAGACACATGAAAAAATGCTCCTCATCACTGGCCATCAGAGAAACGCAAATCAAAACCACAATGAGATACCAGCTCATACCAGTTAGAATGGCGATCGTTAAAAAATCAGGAAACAACAGGTGCTGGCGAGGATGTGAACAAATAGGAACACTTTTACACTGTTGGTGGGACTGTAAACTAGTTCAACCATTGTGGAAGAGAGTGTGGCAATTCCTCAAGGATCTAGAACTAGAAATACCATTTGACCCACCCATCCCGTTACTGGGTATATACCCAAAGGATTATAAATCATGCTGCTATAAAGACACTATTCACAATAGCAAAGACTTGGAACCAACCCAAATATCCATCAGTGACAGACTGGATTAAGAAAATGTGGCACATATACACCATGGAATACTATGCAGCCACAAAAAAGGATGAGTTTGTGTCCTTTGTAGGGACATGGATGAGGCTGGAAACCATCATTCTCAGGAAACTATCGCAAGGACAAAAAGCCAAACACCACATGTTCTCACTCATAGGTGGGAATTGAACAATGAGAACACTTGGACACAAGAAGGGGAACATCACACACCGGGGCCTATTGTGGGGTTAGGGGAGGGGGGAGGGATAGCACTGGGAGATATACCTAATGTAAATAACGAGTTGATGGGTGCAGCACACCAACATGGCACATGTATATGTATGTAACAAACCTGCACGTTGTGCACATGTACTCTAGAACTTAAAGTATAAAATAAAAAAATAAAAAATAAAATAAAATAAAAGAGCAGCTCTGGCAGCCAAACAGGCAGAAAGAGGAGGGAGCATTTGTGTGCTGTGCTGCCTCATGCTTATGGTCTCCATGGTTCTCTTGGTGCCTCCATCACTTTAGAAACATCTGTTTGCTTGACAACAGCCAACACTCTTTGCCCTCGATCTTCAGACTCTTCTTTAAATCTCAACTCATTACAGTAATAGCCTGGAGAGGGGAAAGCTATAAAATGGGAGTTTCTTTTCTTTCTGATAGACCCAGGGGATAAAGAGGCTGCAAAGATCCCTTTAGGTTAATTCAGAAATGTGAAAACTTCATATTTTCATTTCTAAATAAGTAGTCACTACATTACCATAGTAACATTTGCTGCCCCACTTTAGATTAGAAATTATTATAAAAGAAAGCATCAAGACACATTCATTGTTAAATTTTATATAATCTTAAAAAGAAAAAGGTCTTTCTCTAAGTATGACACAAAACCAGAAGCCAAAACACAGACAAATGTAAGTGCATAAATATGTAGAACCTCTCTATGTAAAAAATAAAACACAGATACCACAGAGTGTAAACACAGGTCCAAACTGCAAAAAAGATTTGCCATACTACTACAGATTAAAGAGCCAGTGTCTTCTATATGCAAAGAGTTCTTATAAATCAATAAGAAAAACAGAAACAATGCCATAGAAAACGAGCAAGGTGCATAAACAGATAGTTTTCAGGAGAAGAGATACAGCTAGATAGTTTTCAGGAGAAGAGATACAGCTGACTAAGAAACATGAAAAGATGCTTAGCTTCAGTTATAATTAAAGGAATGCAATAACGAGCTACTTTTCTGATTTCCATCAGATTTGCAAGTTTTTAAAAAGTTGTTGGGAAAGGATGGAGCAGTGGTTCCTTCACCAGTACATCGGCATCACCAGAGAACTTGTTAGAAATGCAAATACTTCGATCTCATCCCAAATCTACTCTATTGCAGACCTATTTGATCACAGATTCACTTAATCAGAAACTCCTGGGCCCAGCAATCTGTATTTTAACAAGCTCTCCAGGTGATTCTGATGTACTCTAAAGTGTAGGGTTACAAAGAACTTTCAAATACTATTGGCAGTATTTAAATTAATGCAAATTGGCAAGTTTATCAGCATAAATACATATATCCTTTGAGGCAACAAATCCATTCTATAGATACCTTCCTTCATTTTGAAATCACACACACACACACACACCCACACAATTATTTTGTTGTGATATTGTTTAGGGTAGCCCAAAACTAGAAAAAACCTAAATAATAAAGAACTGATTGACTCTTGTAATCCCAGCACTTTGGGAGGCCGAGGTGGTTGGATCACTAGGTCAAGAGATCGAGACCATCCTGACCAACATGGTGAAACCCCATATCTACTAAAAATACAAACATTAGCTGGTGTGGTGGTGCGTACCTATAGTCCCAGCTACTCAGGAGGCTAAGGCAGGAGAATTGCCTAAACCCAGGAGGCGGAGGTTGCAGTGAGACGAGATCACGCCACTACACTCCAGCCTGGCAACAGAGCAAGATTCCATCTCAAAAAAAAAAAAAAGAACTGATTGACTAATTTACAGTAACTTATGAAATATCATGTAGCCACTAAGAGGAATGAGATAAATCTATGTACACCTACCCAGAAAGAGGTATAAGAGACATTTCTAAGAGAAAAAAGCATGTTACAGAGTAATGTATATCATATATCTACAATAATCCCATTTTTGTGAAATATAATTTGTGTTCCATTTACATTTTCTTGTATGTTTTGAAAATGTCTGGAGTAATTCAGAAGAAACTGTTGATAAGTGGGACTGAGCTCTGCAGTGGGGAGAAGGGCTTTTTTCACCATATGCTCTTCTATGCCATTTCAATTTTTGCCCTGAGCATGTATTACTTCTATAGTAATTAAAAAGTAGTTATAACTAATTAAACTTAAAGGGAAGAGAAAGAGCAAGCAGGAGAGAGAGGCATGGCTAGAAGGGGAGAAAAATTAGGTCATTTGGGTAACTGCATCCTGGAGACTATCCAAGCCCTGACTGAGAAACTCGCAGATCTCGTCTGTACTTTATCTTAAGTCACACAGGTTGCTCTGGTAAAGAAAACTTAAAAACTAGTTCACTGAACTTTCAAAATAAATTCACTGACTTTCAAAATTAATTACTTATTTAACTAAGAAAAAAACTCACACCCATTAAACAAGGCAACCCCTGAGCCACCTGATTTTCCTTCCTGTGGGTTCAGCCTACTCAGTTGAATGTGCTGTGGCTGTTAGCCATTGAGTTTCTTTTGGTTCCAAAAAGAGTGTGAACAAGTGGTCTCCATAAAATATTACATGTGAGTGTGAATGCCAGTGTGGACATATCCCGTATTTGCAGATCAGAGATCATGAAGACAGTGTTTGTGCATGAGAACAGACACAGTCTTTCACAGAGCTATATGAACATGGTCTGTGCTGGGACTCCAGGCCTGATATATCATGATTTTTCATTAAGGGCACTTGTTAGACAAACTTCCTTGGGATAGGAGTCTGGACTCCTCTCTGCATCATTCGCTTATCAATTCCCATGATGCCTTTAATAAAATTATCCAGTTCAGCCTTTATCACTATTTTTGTCCAGCCAGTCCCCAAATGAGTTTGCTTAAACAATAAATTATGAAAACTGTGATCCATCCATTATCCAATCATCCTTCTATCTACCATCCATGGGTCTTTCCTCTTGTACACTCATCTGTCTATATGTCTACTCATCCCATGAATCTACTTGTTGTCCATTCCATTGTTTCATTCAGCCATCTCATTTCATTGCTATAATCTCTCTCAAGCCAATCCTGTCATCCATCCATTCACCCTTCCACTAATCTTCCCATTTACTCATCCATTCCATCCATTGATCCCATCTAGCCCAACTATTCTTCCACTTTACCCACTCATCAATCAACCACATCCTTCCATCCTAGTCATCCATGCATTTATCCATCCCCCCATCTAATACCCCATCCACTTATTCATTCATCCCAAATATCTATCAATGCTCTCTAGCAATCCATCCCATCCACCTATCCATTCTTCCATCACCCGCTATCTCTATCCATCCCATCCATCCATCCACCCACCCATTCAGCAATTGCACCTCTTCATCCCACCCCATAGCCTAGACTTACTTATATCTCTGGAGGCGAAGAGACTGGGGCAAGCAAGGCCCAATGAATATAAGAAAAAAAAAGGTGATTGAAACGTTATTACTTTTTCGACAAGGCCCACTAAGCTCTTTTCACCAGAACATCTTTGAGCATTCTTAACAGCAAGTCTTTATCCACATTTACATCCCTCCTCTTCCTCTCATGCCCAGATTCTCCTGCTGGTCTCTGACCAGCTGGGACTTCTAGCTACCAACAAGAGTAAACACATCAGGCTCAAAACTACCCTGTAACCTCCAGTGTCCATTCTGGGTCCAGCTAACTATATGCTCCCTTCCCTCCTTCACCCTCCTCCCTTTGAACTCTAGCCTGGAGTGAAGCCCTAGCCATGATGCCAGTGCCCCTGACCCAGTGTATACCCTGTCCCAGCCTGGCCCAACCTGGCCCAACCTGGTTAAAACAACTCACAATCCAGTGCTTCAACTGAAGAATGTGCTTTCCAATTGGGAAGGCAAGCAGCCTAACATGTAATAGATACCTTCTACAAGACAGCATAACATGTAATAGACGCCTTCTACAAGACAGCCTAACATGTAATAGACGCCTTCTACGAGACAGCCTAACATGTAATAGACGCCTTCTACGAGACAGCCTAACATGTAATAGACGCTTTCTACGAGACAGCCTAACATGTAATAGACGCCTTCTACGAGACAGCCTAACATGTAATAGACACCTTCTACAAAACAGGGACTTGTCAGGCGCTTTCTATTTGACAACTAATTTCATCTTCCCTGCAATTCTCTGAGTCAGGCAAAGGGGCTCAGAGGAGAAACTGCAGCTCACAGAGGTTAAGTAATTTGTCTAAAATCACACAGCTGCTGAGAAGCAGTATCAGAATTCAAACCCCGGTCTGACTCTAAAGCTTCTGCCTTGCCACTCCAACAAGCTGCTATCAAGAGGACCATTTCCAAGCTAAACCAAGTAGGGGAAATCAGAATGATAAGCAAGAAAACATCCCATTTTCTGAACTGATTCTCTAACCAAGAAAACACGATCATGTGAATCATAAGTTGTAGTATTTACTAAGTGGTAAGTCTATGTCAGGTGCTGGCTAAACAAACTTTACAATTTATTTAAAAGAAAGTGAAGTCCCTTTGATGATCCTTCTGGGGCGCCTCCACATACTATGGTTAAGCAGATCCCAGATCAAGGTTTTAAGGGTACATTGTACTTTGGAGCTATATGATTTCCTCCAGGAGAGGAATCTGAATGACAGATGTGACAAGCTTGTCACTAAGGTAAGGATTCTCATGTGTTTGCAAATATGTAGAAGTTCAAATCCTGCTCCACCACTTGCTGTATTACTGCAGCCAACCTCCTTCACCTCCCTGAGCCTCTGTTTTCTCCTTCTGTAAAATGGAGGTGGTAAGAGTAACCATACCTACAGGACTGTCAGGAGACTTCACTTAAGATTTTGATGTAACAGCTGAGCTTTTCTCTTATGGTTGGCTGCTTATTTCACTTTCATCTTTTCCCTCTATTGTAAGTAATGCTATGCATCTTATACATAAATGGTTGACTACATGTCTGATTATTTCTTTAGGGTAAATTCTTTGAAATGAAATATCGAATCCAAATGTATAATATTTTAAAGGCTGTTGACAATATAGTACCAAGTTCCTTTCCAGCAAGTTTGTAACAATTTACACCCCTACAGGCAACTTACGAAAGTGCCCGTCGCCCTGCACCCTTGCCAGCATATACTACTTTTTTGAAACAATTTGTATATATTTTTACATACACATTCATATAGAGCCTTGCATGAATGCACAAATATGATCTTCGCATGTATCATATTGGGATTTCAGTGAAATTTTATTTTTACTTTTCCTTTTCACACTTGGCTTCCTCTCCATCACCCCCCACCCTTAACCAATACTCACTCCTAGGCAACCCATATTAAAATCTAGTTTTCATCTTCCCAAATCTTTATGCTTTCTTATAAAACCACATGCATACTACTACCATTTGAATGTTTGTCCCATCCAAACCTTGTGCTGAAACTTAATCCCCAAAGTGGCAGTATTGAGAGGCAGGGCCTTTAAAAGGTGAGGGCCTCTGCCCTCAGGAGTGATTAATCCATTCATAGATTAATGGGGTAATGGGTTAATGCATTAATGGGTTATCATGGGAGTGGAAGTAGTGGCTTTGTAAGAAGAAGAAGAGAGAACTCCTGGACTGGCACCCTCAGCCCCCTTCACCATGTGATCCCCTGTGCCACTGTGGGACTCTGCAGAGAGTCTCATCAGCAAGAAGACCCACACCAGATGCAGCCCCTCGACCTTGGTCTTCTCAGCCTCCAGAACTGTAAGAGATAAATTCCTTTTACAGGAGGTCAGGAGTTCGAGACCAACCTCAACATGGAAAAACCCTGTCTCTACTAAAAATACAAAATTAGCCGGGCATGGTGGTGCATGCCTGTAATTCCAGCTACTCGGGAGGCTGAGGCAGGAGAATTGCTTGAACCTGGGAGGTAGAGGTTGCGGTGAGCCGAGATCGCGCCATTGCACTCCAGCCTGGGCAACAAGAGCGAAACTGTCTCAAAAAAAAAAAAAAAAAAATTCCTTTTCTTTATAAATTATCCATCTTCAGGTAATTTTGTTCTTTAGAATTTTGTGGTTATTCTATTATAAGCAACAGATAGTTTGTGGCAATTTTGTTATAGGCTTCAGATTTTTGTAGTAATTCTGTTATAAGCTACAGAAAGCAGACAGAGTCACAAACATAAACTGACATGCCCACATATACACATTTACATGTACAGTAGGGGTTTGCCATTGTTTATTTCCTTAAAATTGTACCACATTATACAAACTTCTCAGCATCTTTCTTTTCTCTCAGTAATAATGATGTTTCCATTAAGTGAAGGAATAATGTCTACAGAGTACTTAGCACAGCGGCTGGAGCACTGAGTACATCTTATTCATTGTTGTTGTTGTTATAAATTAAAAAGACAAACTGGCATCCCTCCTAAAGCTGTGAGGTTCATGGGTAAAGTGGCTCCCCAGTCCTCCCAGTCTTGTGTGGGAAGGAACAGGCAAAGGCAGCATTACTAGAGTTGTGCATGTCATTTCCATGTGCCTAAATAACTAAGGACCTTCTATTTGCCAGGGACCATCCGTGGTCCAGAGGTAGGATAATAAGCAAAGCCAGGCAAAGTCCCTAACCTCCTAAAGCTTCCAGTCTAGAGAGCAAGCTTGATAATAATAAATTAATGGCTTTGATCAATGTATCATGATCAACTGAGATAAGTTATCCAAGGGCAGGACACACAATTCTATGAGAATGATTTAGACTGGGGTGCAGGGGGCCTTCTCTGAGGAAGTGAAACTTGAGCCATGGTTAATGCAGTGAAAGGGGAAGAGAATACTCCAGACAGAGGAATTGGCACATGAAAAAAAAAAAAAACAACCCAGCGGCAGAAGACAGCATGGCCCTCTGTGAGCTTGAAGGGGACAGCAGGCTGAAATGCAGGCTCTCTGAGCAAAGGCACCGCCACTTGCAAACAAGGCCTGGCAAATGTCTAGAGAACACCTGCGGCCCCACCGAGAGCTTAAAGGCAAGTGTTCTCCCAATGCCTCGGATCACACTGTGTTCAGCAGGCCCCATCACCTTGGCAACCATGAGGGAGTACCAGGCCAGGCCTAAGTAAATGCATCATGTATATCATCTCATTGCATTGTTACAAAGGCTCTGTGAATGAGGCACTACTGTTCCTGTTTTAGAGATGGGGAACTGAGGCCTAAAGAGATTACTATGCCCCTTACACAGGCTAGTACCAAGCAGGGCCAGGATTTAAGCCTCGGTCTCTCCCAATCTCCAATCTATGCCTCTGAGAATATAGAACAGAGAACAACACTTTTCTCTGAGGTCCTAAGCAAAGATTTCATAGCCACCTCCAAGGGTGACTTATACGTTTTTGACATGGGGCTGGGATTTGAACCCAGCTGGGCTGGCTGCAGAGACCAGGCTCATAATCACCTCCCACTGAACAGCCACACCCTTTCCCTCCTCTACAACCTGTCCCTTCTCCAGTCTCACTTCCTGCAGCCCCAGCCACCACACACACACAAGGAGCACTCGAACACACAGAACTTCTCATTTCCTCCTGTGAATATAGGGCCCTTTGAGGTTTGGAGGCTCTTCCTGGGATACATCCCACTCCTTTCTTCCCCTGAAAATTGCCTGCTCCACCTTTTAAGTCCCATCTCAAATGTCACATCACCCAACAGTGAACCCACCTGTACCCCCCACCCACCCCCATACACTGGAGTTATTAACTCCATCTACTGGATTTTCATGTCTTGGTTCTCCCTCTGTATTCATTCATTCAACATCCCATAAATATTCATTGAGCCCCTACTATGTGTAAGACACTGTTCTAGGAGTTGGGTATACCACAGAGAACAAGATAGACAAGCTCCTTGATCTCAAGGGATTTGCTTGAGAAGTCAGTAAATGTTTTAAAATGCATATATCCTATGTTGGGTGGTTCTAAGGACTATGAAGGAAGCCAGAGCAGGGTAAGCGAAGGAAGGGATTACTGTGGATGAGGGGGTTGAGGAAACCTCTCCAAGGACGTGATGTTGGAACAAGAATTTATTGAAGTGATGGCTGGGCCTTGTGGATACCCAGGGGATGGCAAGCCCCAAATCTATTTGCATGCATGCCCCACCACCCAGTGTGTCTGAGGAACAGCAGAGAAGCCGCTGGCCGGAGCAGAGTAAGCAGGAGCAAGTCTTAGGGGGATGAGATCAGGAAGAAAATGAGGGATGAGCACAAGGAAAGGACCTTGACTTATTTCTGAATGATGGCAGGGGAATGAATGATCTACCTAACCATGTTCAAAGCTCTCCAGCTGCCAGGCTGGAGGAAAATGGAAAGAGATGAGAATGCAAGGAGGGAAACCAGGAAAGGGTCCAGGCAAAAGAAGAAGATGGCTCAGACCCCGGGGTATGATGGGGGTGGCACCAGGGGCTGGGATCCTGGATTTATTTTGAAGGTGGAGCCAACAGGATTTGCTCATGGCTTGATGTGGGGAGAGAAGGAAAGGGAGAAAGAAGTGTTAAGGGTGACCACCAGGTTTCTGGGCACCACGTTGCACGGTGACTGCTGTGATGTGCCCCCCTCATAGAAATGTGAGCTCCTTAAGGCAGGGATGCTGTCTTCCCTCTTTGTGACACTGTACAGGACCCACCCCATACATGTTTGCTGAGTGTGTGAGTCATGAAGTGTCCCTAAGCAGCTTCTCTAAGCCATTCTTTTGCTGCCATGGCCTTTGGGGAAGAGGTGGGTCATCCTGTCCTGGCAGCCCCCTCAGCCTCCAAATAGGTTATCTTTACACATCTAATAACTACATGCAAATGGGGATACACTCATCCAGAGATGAAGGGTCTGCAGGATCAAATCAGACAACTTGTCCTTGGAGCCGAGGCCCAAGATCGGCTCTTCTCTGCCCGCTCAGTCTCCTTTCAGAAGCCACCTGGTGCCCCAGGAAACACAAGTCCTGAAATTCAGCTGCAAGCATCTTACAGGCCCGGCGGAAGTGGCCTTTGCAAAGCCCTGGTGATCCCGTCACCATCTTTGTTCGAGGCAGGCAGAAGGCTGTCTCCTTTACAGAGATGAGAAAACGAAGGTCTGGAAAGTGGCAGGGGGTGATGGAAGAGGAGAATGGCCCCCTCACTCCATCTTCTTGTGTGAAATTGTATCAGGAATGAAATAGTCTTCTGCTCAGCAGTGTGGGCTTTGGAATCATGCAGCCCTGGATGTAACTCCAACATTTACCAACCATGTGTGACTTTGTGTGACATGACTTCACATGACTGAGCCTTGGTCTGCCCATCTGCAAGATGGGGACAACAATGCCATCTATCTTACGGGCCTGTTTTAAGGCTTATTTTAGATGGTGTATATAAAATGCTTGGCACAGAGGCTCACAGTAGGCACTCCATACATGAAGATGATATTATCAGTACTTTACTATTGAAATGGTTTGTGATTTGCGCCACTGCTGGACTCTATCTAGGGCTGCCACATTGTGTGCTGTGTGGAAACAGCTGTAAAAACACGATTAAGAAATTCCAATGTGGATGCTGCTATGTGGTAACAACAGTCCCAGCTCCATCCTTGACCTGCTGTGTGATCTTCGGGCAAGCCATCTTATTCCACCAAATCTCAGACTACGTCTATAAAATGAGAATCATTATACTACCTACCTTCAGTGGGGTCTGGAGCCCACGGAATATGATAATCATATAAAAATCTAGCACAGTGCCTGGGTACAGCAATGTGTTCAACATAATCAGAGTCAGAATCAGACTGGCACCTCATGGGTCCCAGTGCCTGTCCACCCAGAGCAGCAGCCTCCCAGGGCATTAACAATAATAGCTTTACCAGGTGAAAAAGCTGCGACTGACTCTTTTCGGTCTTTTCTACACTAACTGTCCCCTGGACCTCCAGGTCTCGTTTAACATTGGCTCCTTCAGGAAGTCATCCCTGATAGCTGCTGGCTGGACTTCTGACCTTTCTCTGTGCTCCCATAACCCCTCTCCTTGCCCCATTTAAACTCTATTGTGATGTTCACCACATTGCATTTAAATTATCTGTGTAATTATCTGTCCACTCCGCAGGTATATATTAGAAAGACTGAAAGTTTAGGGGGATGGGGGCCAAAGGATAGATCCCATGCATGACATCAAACTCTATATCCCAGAACCTAGCATAGTATCTGGCATAAGGTGGTAGCTCAATACAACTTGGTTAAACAGATACACGGATGGAAGAAAAAAGAAGGAAGGAAGGAGGGGGAAAGTCTTGGCGTTGCTACTGCCTTACGCCAGTAACTGTCTCTGTCATCTCCAGCCTGCCTCTCTTGCCTCGGACCTGTTATTCCAGTCAATTTTGGTCCCTCGTATGCAAAGCAAATGTGTGAGGCCCGGCCCTAATCTGACATCAGTTTCTATCAAGGAGTTAACCAAGGAGAGTCAGGTCTGACTCCAGAGCTGATGCATTTTAAACCGTGGTCCCATTTCCTAACAATTCACCTAGTTGAAATATATTCTCCATTTACTCTTCCAGGGGACAATGAAGGGTAAAGAAAAATGAACAATTTATTTTCTTATTTAAATACACCACAGAGATAAGCGGGCCAGATGATCAATGTCTTAGTCAACATTTCCTCTCATTCTGGGTAACAGCTTTGAGACACCTCCAAGGCTGTCTGGTATCTACAGCTGAGTCCAAGGTGGGTGGGGCTCCTACCATTCCTCTTGACTGGGTGGGACAGGTCCCCCCTGCCCCAGTCATCCCCAGCTGCAGGCGGTGCCAACCAGCTCAGGTCCAGATTCACTGGGCAGTGTTAGGAGAGAACATGTTCATCCTACTCTTGTCTCCACAGAGGGGAAAGAATTCTCAGTCCACGCTCCAGAGGACCAAGTACCAGTGACAAACATTTTTCCAGTCTCTCTCTGACCCCTAACTCTCTCCCTATCCTGGAGGAGGAGTGACTTGTCCAAAGCGCATTTGTAGGGAAATAACTTGGCATACTCAGCTCAGCCCTAACCCACCTTTGCACCTCCTTAACTTATCCAGCAGGCCTTGCCCCTGTGAGGGAAGCCTGAGGCTGTTTCCTTTGCTGGTGAATGAATGAGTAACTTCTTCAATTCAAGAGTGATATATTAACAAGACAATTTTGCCACATATCCAAAGCCGCATCCTCCAATCAACTTTATCGGTAAGGTAATGAAGCTAACATTTTGATCTCTCCATTTGACTCCTCTTGTGTTTTTTACCCAGTTTGTTCCAAACTTGAGAAGGTAAGAAAGGAAGGGGGTGTTGAGGGTGTAGAGGAGAAACTGGGCAAGAATGGTCTTCCCTGCCTGGGGTTCCCAGACCCCTGTGGGTCTTCAAAGGCAGTAATCAGAGTTTGTGAGCTATTTTCAATATCTCAAAGAGCCTAACGGAAACCGCATTTATCCGCCATCAAAATGCACAGGCCAAATAAATGCCAAGTCTGCTTTGGGCTGGAACTACTCCCAGTCAGTGAGGTCACACTGCCCTTTGTCCACTCTGATTGGTAAGACCAAGCTATGGCCCTTGGGGGACCCCAGAGGCTTGCCAGTTAAGGGATGGTGGTTCCCCAACCCCTCTGCTTGACTGCATGAGAAACTTTAGCCCCTTGGCAAGGATGCCTGCTCCTTTGAAAAGGAAATTGAAATGAGGTGCATTTGGGGGATGAATGAGGGTTGCCTCAATCTTAGACAAAGAGAATAAGAACGAGGTCCTAAGAAGATGCCTTTTCCCAGGGCCAAAGAACAGAACCACCCAAGTTAGGAAAGCGTATAACTCATGGCCTCAACTCAGATCACATATGGGGGATAAAGGAAAGTCGAGGCCGTACGAAGTTGGGAGGGGCTGAGGTTCTGTACCAGCACAGCAGAAAGGTAGGAGGGCTGCATGCCTGCTTCTTTGAGTGGCGCCTCCTCACTTGGCCATGGCTTTGCCCTCTTGCTGCCTGGAGGGGTGGCTCTGAATGTAGCTGAGAATGCTAATGAACCTCCTCCCTGCCCCTTGGCAGCATCTCCCAGTGTAATTTTTGTAGGGTAGGTGGGATCTGGGGAGAGCTGATCTGTGCCAGCAGACCTGAAAACACAGGAATAGAAATGGGGAAATGAATCCATGTCCTTCTTAATGAGTGCAGCCTGGTAGAAATAGTGCCTTGAAACACAAGACTCTTAGCAGAAACTCGGAGAATGGGAGAACATCCCTCGCCATAACAATGTTAGGTTGTGTCAAGAGAGGGGGAGGCATTTAGGAGTCCTGTTGCCTTCCCATGGCAGTCTCAGCACACAGAGGAGAGGGGACGTCCTTTCTGCCCAGGCTAGAGAGGACTCCCAAGGCACCAGACGCCCCCTGTTCTACCTGAAACTGATGAGTAGAACAAGCCCTCTGTCATTCTCATGCTGAGAGCTGGCTAGGAAAGTGGACACTGAGGCTTCTCGAGAGGCACAATCCCAGCCCTAACTCTGCAGATGTCCTGAGTGCTCCATTCTCAAGATTTAGATTCATCGTGAAAGGAGGTGGAAAGCCCCATTCAGCCTCAGCAGGTCAAGCCATGTTCTCCAACATGACACACCAAAGACCAATGATTTGTGTTTGTTTAGAGTCAGGGTCTCACTCTGTCACCCACGCTGGAGTGCAATGGCATGATCACTCCTGGGCTCAAGTGAATCTCCCACCCCAGCCTCTCGAGTCACAGGATTACAGGAATGTACCACCAGAGCCCAGCTCAGGACCTGTGTCTTGAGGGGTATCTGGCACATGCCTGGCTATTATTAATAAATGAATCAGTACTTTTCCCTTTGACCATTATTCTAGGTCCTTACCCTACTCATCAGAGCCCCAGCAGGGAGCAGGTGTTAGTGGCATATCAGTTTAAGCACCTTCCAAAGTCACTCTTAACCCAAAACTTCAAACTCTTTGCCAGTTATTCAAGAGGTACCAACTTCTCATTGACCTTTGTCTTGCCCCTCCTCTTCCATTCTAGAGAGTAAACTCACTCCCTTTGTCTGACATAAGCATGAACCACCTATGGGAAGAAGCGAGGACAGATGTGGGAGGCCAATAGCCCTGCCACTGCAGTTGCAAAAGTGCTATGTTCCAACTGTTCAGGAGAAAAGGGGTGAGTTTCAAGCCACCAGCAAAGATGCAGAAAAATGCTTGAGAATTATTTGAGAAGTAAAATCCATAAGATGTGGTTAGTGAAAGGGAGCAGAGAGGGGTGGAATCTCAGGATGAGTCCCAGGTTTCTGGCTTAGGAAGATGCATGACTGTGAAGATGCATGAAGCAATTCATAGAGGTGGGCCACAAAAGTTTGGGATGGTAAAGTTTCTGGGGGTGGGAAAGAGTCATATAGGGGACAGCAGGAATGAAGAATTCAGCGTGCAGAATGGGGAGTTATGCGGGTCCAGAGTTCAGGAGCAAGGTCTTCATCAGAGACCTAAGTATGGAGATTCTCAGCATTTCGACAGTGGCATGAAAGCCATAGGAGCGAATGAAATAAAGAATAAGGCCAGGTGCGGTCGCTCATGCCTGTAATCCCCGCACTTTGGGAGGCCGAGGCGGGCGGATCACGAGCAGAAGATCGAGACCATCCTGGCTAACATGGTGAAACCCCATGTCTACTAAAAATACAAAAAAAATTAGCCGGGCGTGATGGCAGGTGCCTGTAGTCCCAGCTACTCAGGAGGCTGAGGCAGAAGAATGGCGTCAATCCAGGAGGTGGAGCTTGCAGTGAGCCAAGATCGTGCCACTGCACTCCAGCCTAGGCGACAGAGCGAGACTCTGTCTCAAAAAAAAAGAAAAAGAAATAAAGAATAAAAAGAGAAGGTCAAGGCCAAATACTGGAAGCTCCAATATTAAAGCAAATGTTAAATAGGAAGGAGTGATGAGCAGTGTCAGACGCTGAAGATGGGAAGGGGAGGGAGGAGGATGGTCAGAAGGTCAAGAAGCTTGGCTGTGGCCAGACTGTGGAAGGTCTAGGAGCCAGGAGAGATGCTTGCATTTAGTAAACAGGAAGTCATGTGGTGCCCTGGGCTGGAGCACTTCCCCTGGATTGAGGAAAGTGTAAGCCAGGTAACAGGCACTGAGAAATGAGTTGGCAGACATCATCTCAGGAAGCATGGCTGGAGAGGAAAGGAGAGAGACGGGGTGACAGCCAAAAGCGGGTGCACAGTCAGGGAGGGGCTGTTTTTTAGTGTATTATTAACACACAAAGAAAGTGTGTGCATGGGCTAATGGGAAAGAAACAGAGGGGAGGGAGAAGTTAGAGAAATGGGGCACAGGGATGCCAATTATGGCAGTGACGTCCCTGCATAACACAGGGTATGGTGTCCTCAGCGCTTCCCTGCACAAATTCAGCAGCAAGTCTCACACAGCTGTTTCCTTTAGTGTCAAGTCTTCTGTGAAGTAGGACACAAGGTTGTTCAAGAGAGTGAGCGGGTGAGGCTGCCACAGAGATGAGAATGGCCCCAGGACAGAGCCTGTGGTCCAGAGCCAGAGGCAGGACACTCTAGGGACTGAGTTGAGAGGGAGGGGCCCACAAGGGCTGGAGCAAGAGTAAAGAGAGGCACAGCATTGGGTAAGACGAACTTCTAGGTTCAAAATCTCATTGAGGCCCAGGGACACTGGGAGGGTCCAGATCCACAGAGGTCTACCCCCTTACCACCTTACCTGATCCTACTCTTTCTGGACGAATCGGCTTATTCTTACTAAGGTGTTAATGGCTAACATTTCCTAAAATATTTAGTTTTAACAACAGCTTTCAAACTAAAGATTTCAATAACAACAGAATTTTCCTGAAACACAGGCAGACACAGAGCAACTATCTCATTGCTCTGCATCAAAAACCTCTACCAGTCCCTTGCTCAGCCTCTCAGCAATCCTTCACTCTGAAAAATCTGCCGTAATTTGGTGCAGCGGCAGAAAATAAAAAGGAAAATTGCATCTTTGCTGCTCCCAAAAGCAGTCTCCAGGATGTTCAGTTTGATTTGACAACCACTTGATGAGCATTCATTCATTCATTCATTCACAATATTTACTGAGCATCCACCATGCTGCAGGTACTGTGCTACATGCTGTGGACACAGCAGAGAACAAAAGGGCCAAACCCCGCCTTCAGTGGGGCATAGACTCATCAGGACAAAGGGGTAGGAGAGCTGCATGCTCTGAGCCAGGCACGCTGCAAGCATGGACCTTTACAAGCATGACTTTGAAGTCAGGATTTTTGCCCCATTTTACTAATGTGACGACTGAGGCCAAGAATGAACTAGGACCAGGATTTGCCCGGGGTCGGCCTTATTCTAATGTTTGTGCTCAGAGAATGCACTACCTAGTTCTTCTCAGACTCTCACAGGCACAGGAATTGACCTGGGGATCTTGTTAAAATGTAGGTTCAGTAGGTGGGGGATGGGATCCAAGAGGCTACATTTCTAAAAAGCTTCCTGGCAAGGCCTTGAACCATACCTCAGAAGCCAAGGGTCTAGTGTTTCCCACACTCATCTGGTCACGAAACCTTTGCCCTCCTCGAGCGTTTATTTAGTAGTCCCTACTTCACTTCCTGAAACCCAAGGAATGAATGAAACCCTAGGAATGGCTGAATAAATGAATCAATGCCATCTCTGGGCCTCCCAATGTTACTGTGCTTCCCACCTTCACGGTCCTATTTGCATAACTGGCCATTTGCCTCAGTTTCCCTGCTGAGCCCCTTGGGTCCTCACTGGGACCACAGACTCTCTACATACCCGTTCACCGAGCTAGGGCTATTCTACCCTGCTTGCTCCCTCCCCTGGGTCCGAGGTCCTGTTCCAACCAGGGACAAAGCGAAGGCTGGACCTTGGCCTCCTCAACCCCACCCTCTGTAGCTTCCTCATCTCCTGGCTGGCTGACCTCACCTCAGCCTGCCTGCCATGCCTCATCCTGAAATGCCAGCTGCCCCCCACCAACAGGCCCGAAGAAAATGGCATTTCAGTGCTGCGTGTCTGCTCTTCAGAGAGTATTAAATCTAGAATAATGGGAATTAGTACACGGAAGAAGTTGAGGATAAGACTCCCCTGAGTGTCCTGATTTCTCACCTAACAAATCCAGGGCTGGAGGAAAGACTTAGTGATTCAGGAGCTCCAAGCTGTCAGGCCAACCCTCACCAACAGGCCTTTTGTGAAGTGTATTAAGCAGTTTAGGAATGCTAATGCGTGCCTTTGGGGCTGGTGCCTTCCCAGGCTCTTCCAGGGGGCTGCCTAATCTCATCAACACAAATCTGGTCACCCTGGTGACCACCTCTGGGCTGCCACACTCCCTGGGAACAGGTCCTGACGCCATCAGCGCCCAGTGCCAGGGCTAATTATAAAGGAGGGACAGAAGGAGGGGAAGGCGGTGCTGCAAAGACAGCTCAGGTGTGGGCTGACTTGTGGAGGCAGAGCCTTTGCTCAAAGTCACCCAAGACCTGAGCCCTTCTTCTAGTCATTCCTGAGTGGGGTTAAGACCAGGGTCATCAGAAGGTGAGCAGGAAGAACTCACTAAAGACGCAGATCCCTGCACCCTGCTCTCAGATCCTCTGATTCAGAAAATCAGAGGAAGACCTGGAAACCTACTTTTTTTTTTTTTTTTGAGACAGGGTCTTGCTCTGTGACCCAGGCTAGAGTGCAGTGGTGCAATCATGGCTCACTGCAGCCTTAACCTCCTGGGCTCAAGCAATCCACTTGCCTCAGCCTCCCGACTTGCTGGGACTACAGGCGTGTGCCGCCACCACGCCCAGCTAATATTTTTATTTTTTGTAGAGACAGGGTATTACTATGCTGCTCAGGTTGGTCTTGAACTACTGGCCTCAAGCAAGCCTCCCACTTCAGCCTCTCAAAGTGCTGGGATTACAGACGTGAGCCACTGCACCTGGCCAGAATCTACATTTTTAACTGGGAAACCTGTACAGTGGTTAAGCCTATGGGCTGTAGAATCAGACTAGGTTTAAATCCAGGCTCTCCCCCGTCCTAGTTGTGTAGTCTTAGCAAGTAATTTAATTTCTTAAACCTCAGTTTCCTCAACTGCAAAATGATAGAATTCTTAGGAGTTTTGTAAGGCGTAAGGGAGGAATGAGCAGCTCTCACTAAGCATAGGGCCTGAGTGTTCAACAAAGGACAGCCAGCCAGGGACTGCAGATCACGCTTGTAATCCTGGCATTTTGGGAGGCTGAACGGGGAAGATTACTTGAGGTCAGGAGTGCAAGACTAGCCTGGGCAACATAGCAAGACCCCCATCTCTACAAAAGAATTTAGAAAAAAAAAAAATAGCCAAGTGTGGTGGCATGTGCCTATAGCCCCAGCTACTCAGGAGGCTGAAGCGGGAGGATCACTTGAGCCCATGAGGTCGAGGTTACATTGAGCCATGATCACACCACTGCACTCCAGCCTGGTTGACAGATCAAGACTCTGCCTATGAAAAAGATAAAAATAAAAACTAAGGCACAGCTTCCACAAAGAAGACTATGATGCTGATAAAGGGGGGACGCAAACTTGACACCTCCCAAGCACAGCCTGCTGCGTTAAGCCTTTGTCTAGCTGCTCCCTCTAAGATATTCAACCTGCAAATTGCCCTCCTTCAACTGAATGCCTGCTCACTCTTGAAGAGCCTGCTGGCACCTTCTGAATGAAGTCTTCCTTCTTCCCCTCTCCCCCTCCGCTGTATTGGAGCTCCTTTGGCCTTTAGTAGCTTATAACGGTCCTTGGGGGGAGGAACTTGGTTTTAAAAGGTATTTGTGCCCATGACCCCCAACCCAGGGCCACTGTACTAGGTACTCAGTGAGTGTTCCACAACCCAGCCCCAAGCTCCTGGGCAGACAGGAGCAGCCAAAGGCCTTAAAAAGCCACCTTGTTGACAGAGGCACGGGGTTGAAGCCTGGCTAAAGAAAAGGCCACAGAGGGGAGGGTCCTGGATGGGGTGAGGGTGGTGGCAGCAAGGTCAAAGGTCAGGAATAGGCGCTCACAGATGGCAAGGCTGAGGATCGGGAGGAGGATGACTCACAATGAGGAGGAGTCCTGGTTTCCTGGGAAGTAGCAGTACTGGGGAAGAGGATGGACAGGAAAGGAAACGAAAAGACATAAGTGGAGGAGATTGGCAGAGAAGGGAGAGAAAAGGAGAGAGGCAAAAGGAACAAAAAGTTGACAGGCACACATGGCCTGGACAAGGTAGAATATGGCAGGTCTCCCCACAGACAGCACCTGGAAAGGACTTGCTAACTCAGCCCAAGCAGGTAGACTTTCTATTTTCCTTTTATTTCTCCTTTCTTCCCTCCCTTCCTTCCTTCCCCCCTCCCTCCCCCCACCTTTCTCTCTTCCTTTCTTTCAGTCACGTTTTTAAGAGAGACAGGGTCTTCTAATTCTGTCACCTAGGCTGGAGTATAGTGGCACAATCATAGCTCACTGCAGCCTCCAAGTCCTGGGCTCAAGCCATCCCCCGGCCTCAGCCTCTCGAGTAGCTAGGACTACAGACACATGCCACTATACCCAGCTAATTATTTATTTATTTATTTATTTATATATACAGAAGAGGTCTCACTTTTTGTCACTTAGGCGGGTCTCAAACTCCTGGCCTCAAACAATCCTCCCACCTCAGCCTTCCAAACTGCTGGGATGAGAGGCGTGAGCCACCACACTTGGCCTATTTTCTTTCTGGATGGAAGTTTTGTGATATTCTCACGGAGGCACGATGAACAGAATCTTAACTTATGATCCATGATTCATGGAATGGGTTTCATGTACTTTTGGCTGTTCACTTAGCTGTTTACCCTCCCTGGGAGGCTGGGGCACCGGGTAGAGGACTCGTGGAAGAAAAAGGATCCCCTCAGCCCCTCCTTGCTGATATGGGGCTCCAGGCACCCTCACCAAGACCGGCCTTCCCCAGTAGCATCCTACCCTCATTGTGTTTTTTCAGAGACCTGTGGCTGCCAGCCAAGCCATCTGGCCACCCTCCTTCTCCAAACCTTCCAGACTTCTCAGTGCCTTTCTTTGGTGAGCAGACCTTCTTCTAGACCTGGAACAACCCACTCTCACTCAACCAGGAGCCCATGCAGATGAACCTGCACTGTCGCAAGCCATTTCCTGCTCCTCTCTTCACCTGCTCACTCCTGTTGATCCGGCAGGTCTCAGCTTGAACATCCTTCTCTGGGAGCTTTCCTTGATCCTTTGTGTCTAAAGAGCTGTCCCTCTTTTTTTAAAAAAATTGTGGTAAAATACATATAACATAAGATGTGCTATCTTAACCATTTAGAAGTATATAATGTAGTGGCATTAAGTCCATTCACGCTGTTGTGCTAACATCACCACCATCCATCCACAGAACTCTCTCCATCTTGCAAAACTGAAAGTCACTGCCCATTAAATGATTAAGTCCCCATCTCTCCCTCCCCAGCCCCTGGCAACAAACATTCTATTTTCTGTCTCTATGAATTTGTCTGCACTAAATAACTCACACATCAGTAGAAGCATATGGTAGGTATTTATTTGCCCTCTTGTAACTGGCTCCTTTCTTTTTTATTTGTTTTTTTTTTGGAGACAGACTCTCGCTCTGTCACCCAGGCTGGAATACAGTGGCGCGATCTCAGCTCACTGCAACCTCCACCCCACACACCACCCCCCCCCCCCCCCCCCGCTTCAAGCGATTCTTGTGACTCAGCCTCCTCAGTAGCTGGGACTACAGGCATGCACCAGTATGCCCGGCTGATTTTTGTATTTTTAGTAGACACAGGGTTACACCATGTTGGCCAGGCTGGTCTTGAACTCCTGGCCTGAAGTGATCCACCTGCCTAGGCCTCCCAAAGTGCTGGGATTATAGGTATGAGCCAGTGCACCTGGCCTGTAACTGGTTTCTTTCACTTAGCATGATGTCCTCAAGGTTCAGCCATGCCGTAGCAGGTGTCAGAATTTCCTTCCTTTTTAAAGCTGAGAGATACTCCATCATATGGATATACCACATTTTGTTTATCCGCTCATCTGCACATGGACACATGGGTTGCTTCTGCCATTTGGCTGTTGTTAGTAATGCTGCTCTGAGCCTGTGTGTTGCTGCCTCTCTTATGCACACTCAGCGCTGAAACTTGCCCATGTCCCCAAGGCAGCTGAGAGCTCAGGCACACAGAGGCACTCAATAAATGCCTGTTGAAGGACTGAGTAATCCTCCTACCCAATCTAGGTATAGCATCCATCCATTAAATTGTACTTTAACTGGGGTCTTCAGGAAACACAGGGCCTTGAGCCAGAAGAGAAACCTCCTGTAGAATGTGGGGGCCCAGGATGGACAGGAAGATTCGAGGACTCCTCAGAGTCCTCCACACAGACAGCAGGTCCCATGGGACCCCACCCTGCCCTCTAGCTCATCAGTGCCCTCATATCTCAATCTCTACCTCCCCCAAAACACTGATGGATCTGACTATATCAAAACGAAGCATTTGTGTCCAAAGAAAGCTGGCATATGCCAAATAGATGGATAAAAGACTAGAAGGAGCTAGTTGTAACTTCTAAAATTAACAAAGGGCAACACCTAGACTATAAACAAAACTTCTACAAATCAACCAAAAGATTTCTAAGATAAGAAATCCAATTTTTAAATGAGCAAAGAATATAAATAGATAATTCAGAAAAAGAGAAGTTCAAACAGCTAACAAGCCTGTAAGAGAGGTTCAGACTTACTAGTATCCAAAGTGTAAATTAATACAATGAGATGGCACTTTACATTCCTAAAAATGGCAACATTGGACAGGTGGCTAATATTAGGTACTCATGAGGACGTGGGAAGACAGAAACTCTTGGGCACTCTTAGTGGAAATGTGACTTGGCACACCATTTCCATGGTGCTCTGGAAAACACCATGGCAGAACATGAAAAATTAACACATTAACCCAGGTACCAAATCCTCCTTCATATAGTCCAGAACTATTCTCACACAGGGTCCCAAGAGGGAATGTACAAGGATGTTCTTCAGAACTTTGAGTGGTGGAGTACGGGGGAGTTGCTGATAAGCTAGAGGGCTAGCCTCAGGGGAACAGATACGTAAAATGTGATGGATGTATAACTCGTAATGCAATGCAGCAGTTAGAAACCACTGACTAGGTACACTCAATGAGTATGGCGAGATATGCAAAATATGTTATTGAGTAAATAAAGAAAGCAGATGAAATTTATACTTCAATATCACTTATAGAAATAAAAAATACATATACATACAAACAACCCTATATATTTTATAAGGATCCATGCTTTTTTTATGTTATTTTATTTTATTTTAGAGACGAAGTTTTGTTCTGTCGCCCAGGCTGGAGTGCAGTGGTGCGATCTTGGCTCACTGCAACCTCCACTCCTGGGTTCAAGTGATTCTCCTGCCTCAGCCTCCTAAGTAGCTGGGATTACAGGTGCACACCACCACGCCTGGCTAATTTTTGTATTTTTAGTACAGATGGGGTTTCACCATTTTGATCAGGCTGGTCTCAAACTCCTGACCTCGTGATCCGCCTGCCTCAGCCTCCCAAAGTGCTGGGATTACAGGTGTGAGCCACTGCGCCCTGCCTGGATCCATGCATATTTGAAGACATACATCAAACACATCAGAATGAGTACTTACTGGGATTGGGATAGCTTTAGGATTGGGGATGAAGGGAGGCAAACTTTGCGAATAAGAGAGGAGCTTCGCGCAGATAGGTGATCATAAAGTGCTTGTGGACTGAGGGTAGGATTAATTCAAATGTTATGCACCTGAGACTTGGTGGGGGTGCAGAAAACAGAAAACGTCAACTGTGCCTTCCACATAACTCAGGAAAACTGCCCCTGTAACATTGTCTTCTTTCCATGTTCCTTAGAACAAAGTATCGTAGGAGATGTGCGTCCCAGTGGTTCTCGAATACAGGGAATTTTCCTCTTGCTATAGTTAAAGGCCTCATTCAGATCTCATACCCTGGATGAATGTGTCAGTGAGAGCGAAGCCCAAGCAGTCAACTCTCCGAGACTGAACTCACAGTGCTGCTGCCCAGGGGTGGGTGGTGGTTGGGGAAAAGGCTGCAACCAGGATGTCTGATGGGCTCTGGATGGAGATGGCTTGTTTCTTCCCTTTTGAGTTCTCAGGAGCAGTCCCATAGGCCACTGGAGGGCAAGAATGGATCGAGGCCAAGAAGCTCAGCAAGCCCACCCTCCTTCACCTATCACCCCTGAGACCTGAAAAATAGCCTGGCAAGCTGTCTGCAGAGGTCGTGAGTTCCCCATCTCTCGAAAGCCAAGAAGCCCGAGCCCTGGGCAGGATCTCCCACTGGATGGGCTTAAACTAGATACTTTTTTGGTCTTATTCTAATATCTCTGACTTCTTTTTATTTTGTTGATTAAAGAACTTCCAAATCCATCATTGCATAGACACACTGTGTATTATTATCCCCATTTTATAGGTGGGAAAATAGAGGCCTAGGAAGATGAAATGATTGGCTTCTGGTCACATAGATGGTTAGGGGCATAGCCAAGTCTGGAAGGCTGAATTCCTGACTCCCAGGCTGAACAAGGCCTTTCTCCCAGCTGAGGATCTGCTATGGGTCAGCCCTTCTAGGAATGCACATATGATAAGGCCAGGAGGATAGGGCCACATAGGTCCCTGGCAGGAGGGGATGCCAACATTGAGATGTCTGTTTTTATGCTAGGAACATTTTAGCATGAACTGAAAATAAACTATTAAACTGTCATCTCCTTCTTACTGCCAAGTCCACACACATCACCAAGTCCCAGCCAATCACTGAACTCCCTCCATTCCTGAAACGGCAATGCAGGAAGCAATGAAGGTCAGTAGGTAGAGAGATTGAGGCTGGGGTAGGGAAAGGGGTGGGGTCAGGCAGCAACCTGAAGACAAATCTCCCGAGGCCTGAGTCGACTCTACCACACTTACTCATCTCAGAAAGGGCCATCAATCATTCTGCACAAAATGTCTGCACATTCTCTCATAATATACTTGTATCTCAAATTTCAAAGTCTCTGCTTTTTCCCTTTACAGTTACATCCGTCACACTCGCTTACTTTCAATCAATAAACAGATGGAGCTACTTATTAATGGAACTTATTCTGCTTTCTATTTGAAAACCTTGAAGATGGACACATAATTTTTTGAGGTTTCTGGATTATAATTGTACTTAATTGGTATAAATTAGACATTGGCAGGTAGGAAGGCTATTTGTGTTGCAATATAAGCCCTTATTTTCTGTGTTAGATGGCACAGGAGATTCTCAAGTAAATTTCTCAGAGTAATTTGGTGCTCTCAGCAATTTAACTATACATACATTATTTTTAGCATCATAAAAGTTCCTTATAATAATGATTTTTCAAGGGTGGGACTGACATCCCTTGAAAGACAAATTCAGTTTAAAATTTTCCAATACAGACACGAAAAGGTGGAAAGTAAAAGAGTCTCTAGGAAAGAGACTCCCCCAGCAGAGGGGGCCGTGGAGGTAAACCCCTACTCCATCCTCGGCTTTCCTTTCTGTGAGTGGAGCCACTGTACTAGCTCTAGGGTAGGCACAATGTCTTTCTCTGATGGTGGACTTGATAGGAGATGCCCTGGTGCTCCTGGTTTGTGCCAAGCATATTTTTCTGATGGATTCCTGGTGGTGGCCACATGGCACTCCCAGCGTCTCTCTGAAGAATGATCCCTTATGGCAGGAAAAGGGAGCCTCCAGCATTTTAGGATTCATGCTATATGGGACCAAAGGCTAATGGAGACTTTATGTCTGCTGGAAATTTCACAATTCAGGTGAGAAAGAAACTGACCAACGTTCAAGAAGTCCTGCTCAGGAAGATGAAGATGCTACAACACTGTGAGGCGGGCCCAGCTATTTCCAGTGCCCTTTCTCACTTCCCATTTCCTCATGCCCACTCAATTGGTGCCCATTCAATTGGTTATATAATAACTCCATCTTATCTCCCAGTCTCTTGTTCCAACTCAACCAACCCAAACCATCCCAATAAATCTGACTCACCTCTATCTCATTCCATTCTACCACAATACATCTCACTTCCACTCCATCATATCTCAATTGTTCCATTCCACTCCATCCCAACTCCACCCACCCCATCTTATCCCATCCCACCCCAGTGTCTTCTAACACATTCCCTCCCCACCTCACCCTGCATCCCAGTGAATCCCCTCCCTGAATACTGCACACCCCACCCTCTCAATCCCATCCGCAACATCACATCTCGCTCAATCCTATCCCATTCCATTCCATCACCTATCTCACTCTATCTATCCTGTGCCAATACAGCCCAACCTACCTTTGATCTTACCCAGTTTACGTCTTCCTACCTGAGCTCAGTCTACCTCAAATTATGCTATGTCTCCAATCCCACCTCATCATGTTCCACTCCATCTCCTCCCCTCTCATCCGCTGTTTGGCTAAAGTTCACATTTGTGGGTGTATAGTGGGTCATGACTATCTTTCATGTGACATTAAGCTACCTGAGAAGGCCAAAGGGGTCTCACCTTCTCCCAAAGCTCTAAGAACTAAGTGTGTGTTTCGGTGGGAGAAAAGAAAAGAAGATAGAGAATCTCATTTTTAGAAGAGGAGTATGAAAAGACAGTCCAGGAGGTTGAGTTCTCTAGAGTCCAGGGAAAACATAAATATGAGTTTCCTTTGTTTCTCTTAACTTACAAGAGTAAGGAAAGAGCTCTGAGAGCCACGCCATCATTTTCAAGTTGAGAAACTCTCATGTTGCATAGCCCACTCTTTGCTTTCTGTGGGTCCAAGGGAAAACCAAGTCCTTCTCAAAGTGAGTGAACCCTGAGACAGAGTCTTTGTAAGGATAAATACTCTGAAATAATCCTCCATTTTCAGGTTCACCCCGATGTTCCCCTGTTGTTGGGGAAGCTCTCACGACACTGCAGCAGACGGAGAGGAAGGGTGAGAGGCCATGTGCTACCCAATGAGAGAAACCCAGGGAGGGCAATGCAGTGCATTCTCGAGGTACAGGGTTCTCCCTCCCTACCCTCCTGGATGAAGAGCATAGAGCTGGGTTGATGGGTTAGGTGAGGGGACCAGGTTCTAAGGTGTGTGCTTTCAGCCAGAGGAGCAAAAAGAAAAGACCCTCCCCACTGCATATAGTGGTGCCTGAGAGTGGCAGTGTGTGAATTGTTTCTCTTATATTTCTAGGAAGCTGGTGCAGAAAGCAAGTAGACTGTAGTTGCAGTAATAGTAATAGTAATAGTATGTAACATACATTGAATGCTAACAATGGGCCCAGCACTGTAACAAGTGCTTTCCATAAAGATGGGCCCTAGAGTCAGGTAAACTTGAGGTTTAATCCTGCTTTCTTTACCTACCTGCTCTACAGCCTTGGCCCACTTTCTGAGCCTCAGTATCTTCAAATATAAGATTACAGTGATAATTAAATGGTAATGTCTATAAAGCATTTAACCAGCACTCGGTAAAGGAGAGCTATTATTATTGTGCAGATGGGCCTGGGGCTGCCTCCCACTTCAAGATGCCCCTTAACCCATTTCCAGTCTTCCCAGCTCCCAGTTGCCCTGGGAATGCCCAAGAGAGTGGTCTGAGGGAAAGGAAGCCCTGGGTTCCAAACAACTTGCCTCTGATTGTCTCATCATCTCTGACTGCCTCATCAGCACACTCAATGAGTGTCCACTATGTGCTCTGAGCTGGGCTACACTGCCCTGCCTGAGTTCACAGTCCTTTAGGGAAATGAGACAGATACCACCTCATTAAGCAAGAAATTTCAATATGTCCTGATGAGTCTGACAACAGAGGAAACTTGAGGAGTTGTAAGAACCCACAGTAGAGTTCCACCTAGATGGGTGTTTGGGGATAGAAACCAAGAATGACTTTACAGCCTCCCCTCCAGGAGCTTGTGGTGGAAAGGAATGGACAACAGCTGCTTGAGGATTAAAAGTGTAGGATTCAGGCCTCAAAAGCAGCACAGCATAACTGACGAGGATAGCACAGTGGGAAGAGCAAGGCCAAAGAAGGCAGCCTGGGCAGAAGCTTCCAGGGATGTGGTACCAGCTGAGTCCCCAAGAAGTTGAATAGCAATAGGGTTATGAGTAAAAGATTTGGCATCAGCCAGGCCTGCATCCAAACTGTGGCTTGGCTATTTACTTAGTGTGTAGATAAGTTATGTGTCCTCTCTGAACCTGTTTCTTCATCTATGAAATGGGAATAATAATACTGCAGGCTTCACTGGGTTGCTGAGAGGATTGAGTTAATACACACAAGTGCTTAAGACAGTGCCAGTGAGTACTCAGTGAACATGAGCTGTTAGTGTAACTCCCCTGGGTGCCCAGAACAGCATTCTGAGCATGGTAGGTGGGGCAGGACATGGTGAGGGCACACAGACTTACTGGCTGATTCCTTCGGCCACAGTTTCTATTTCATAGGCACATTCGATGAGGTATGGCACTGGACTGGTTGCATCTCTGGTTTCTAATCCTTCCAAAAACTCAGGAATTACTTGTCCTTTTTACAGCAGGGAGCCTGAGCCCTAGAGAGGCCTGAAGATCAGCTGGGTCTCCAACAAGGCTCTGCGGAGCAATCAGATTCCCTTAATCCTGCTAGCGTGATGATAAGGGTGAAACAGGCAAGTCAGGGACATGAATGAGGGTGAAGGAGGTGCTGCTGAAGCTGCCTGCTAGGCTCTGCCGGAGAAACCCAAACCAGGCAGTGTCCAAGACCCTGCAATTTGGTCCTCCAGTCCCTGGTGCATGATTCTAATCTCACCTTCAACAAAGCCACACACTCACCAGCCCTAGACACGGTGGGCACTCTCTGCTGCAGTCAGCTCATTTTTTAAAAACCATAAACCCTCAGCTTGATTGCAAATGGAAATTCAAATTCATACACACACTGGTGACTGAGTAGTGAAATGCTTTTCCTTGGCTCAGGGTTGGAGGAGAGTGGTATGCCAAGGGCTTATTGTTGCATTGGTTCTAGGATCTAGGGAGCTGTCACCAAACGGTGATACTTAGTTGTGGGGAAAAGGAACAGGGGACCAGGTGTCTATGTCATCTTATTACCTCTGCAAACCAGCTGGCTTCCTTGACCCCTGATTTAGTCTTATCAGTCCCTGGAAAACTGTCCAAGGTAAAGAAAACTGTACAAATCATCTGACTGAACAGCCATACATCAAGTACCAATTCTATGCCAGAACCTGAGCTGGATAGGGGGATACCAAGAGAAATAAAGCACCGTCCCTGCCTTCAGTAAGCTCACAGTTTAATATAAAGCAGATGAATAAATGCTTTTTAATACAACTCAGTTTGCACTATAATAGAATATTGAGTACAGTCAGTGCTCTAGTCTACAAGAGGCTGACTAAAAGCAAGCACTCAGCAACATACAAAGCAGGGGAAATTTTTTTAATTTGGCATTTGATTTTTTTTTTAAGCCATGACGTGGTTGGCATGGGAAAAATCAGAACTTTGTCAGAATTCCGTCTACTTATAGTTTAATATTGCTTTTTTAAAATTACTTAGTAAGGGAGTGGAAGGCAAGATAGCTTTTTCAATGTTCAGAGCTTCTCAAGGAAAGTAGCTAGGTTTGAGAATGATTGAGGATATGAAACTGACAGAATTTCATGGCCACACGATAACGAAGGAGTTGAGGATAATCCTAAGGTTTCCGGGCTCCATAACTGGGAGGGTACAGGAACCACCAGCTCACACAGGAAATACTGGAGGCTTAAGAAAGAAGCTAATAAGATTGCTTTGGAAGAGAAACATCTAAGTGAAGAGGTACAAGAATCAGCTGGATATATGGGTTACCTAGACCCAGAGTTCCCGTGGACCAGGAAGTCAATAGATGAATAACAGGAGAGACGTCTTGGCAGAAGAGATCTGTCTGGAAGCTTCAGAGTGTGGTAGTGGAAGGGCTGGGCAAGGATGAGCTCACCCAGGCAGTGGTGAAAAGGAATGGGAAAAAGTACAAAGAATTAGATGCTGCAGGACACCATACTTCAGGGAGGGGAATAAGTGAGTGTTAGAGACTGAGAAGGAACACACAAGAGACAGGAGAAAAAATCAGTAAGACACAGTGTCCCAGAAGCCCAAGGAAGAGAAATTCATCCAAAGTGGCCACAGCCACAGAGAGATAAAGGAAAATAAAGACAAAGTACAATGTATTTGGCAATTGAGGTGGTCACTGGTGCTCTCTTCTAGTGTTCCAGTGTCATCCTGGAGACAGAGGCTGAAGTAAGGAGTGACTGGTAGTAGAGAAAAGTGACATGAAGACCCCTTTGAAGAGAAGTGACTGTAAAAGACAAAGAGAGATGGGACAGTGGCTTAGACAGGTCAATAGGGCCAAGAAGTCTTCTTGGTTTGTTTTATGTTAAAGATGAGCCTGTTTACAGGTCAAAGGGAAATGTGCTTTAAGAAGGGAGGGTGGCCAGGTGCGGTGGCTCACACCTGTAATCCCAGCATTTTGGTGGGCAGATCATGAGGTGAAGAGTTCAAGACCAGCCTGACCAACATGAAGAAACCCCCATCTCTACTAAAAATACAAAATTAGCTGGGTGTGGTAGCTTGCACCTGTAATCACAGCTACTCCAGAGGCTGAGGCAGGAGAATCACTTGAACCCGGCAGGCAGAGGTTACGGTGAGCCAAGATTGCATCATTGCACTCCAGCCTGGGCGACAAGAGTGAAACTCCCTCTCAAAAAAAAAAAAAGAAAAGAAAAAAAAAAAAAAGAAGAAGGGCGATTGATGGGGAGAGCAGGTAACTGGTGGGAAGTCTCCAGGGAGGCTGGGGGTGGGGGAGTACAAGGCAGGACAGGGACTAAAGGGGTTGAGGGGAGAAGGTATGGGTGGGTAAGGAGACTCCCCTTTTTCAAATCGTTTAATTTATACGGTGATCTGTATAAATAGTGGGTAAGAAGACTCCCCTTTTCAAATCATTTTATTTATACAGTGATATTTATCCAGTGATCACTGAGCCGAGGAAGGGAGACGGTTCAGTCCTGAGCATCTTTTAAATTCAACAGTGTGAACTGAACACAAAATGAATGTGTTTCCCCTTCTAATGTACCAAATCCTGCCGATCTCCTGTCACCAAGTTCATTTCCAAATCTCTGCTGCCTGCAAGGCCAAACAGCCCATCTAAATGCGGGAAAAGCTTAAAAAGAAATGTACTGGGCTGGGCGCGGTGGCTCACATCTGTAATCCCAGCACTTTGGGAGGCTGAGGCAGGCGGATCACCTGAGGTCAGGAGCTCGAGACCAGCCTGGCCAACATGGTGAAACTCCGTCTCTCCTAAAAATACGAAAGTTAACCGGGCGTGGTGATGGTCACCTGTAATCCCACCTACTCGGGAGACTGAGGCAGGAGAATCGCTTGAACCCAGGAGGCAGAGGTTGCAGTGAGCTGAGATCGCGCCATTGCACTCCAGCCTGTGCGACAAGAGCAAAACTCCGTCTTAAAAAATAAAAATAAAAAAAGAAAGAGAAGAAAAGAAATGTGCTGGAAGCTTGCCAGCCAGAGCAGGGTCTGCCAGAGAGGAACTACCCCAAGCCATGAACACAAGGTCCCCTCCCCTCAACTTCTCTACTGACCAAGGAGCTGCGAGCAAATGGATCTCTATAGGGCAGGATTCCAGCACCGCTGAGCAGTGCAAGCACCGGTGAGTCGGCCTTTTTCTCTCCCCTAGGGGCAGGATATGCCCAAGGGGCAGGGACAAATCTAGCCAGAAAAACGATTCAGTCCGATGCCGAGACATTCTCCAATCAGCTAAGCCAGACACCGGCCTCGCCTCGACAAACGTCCGGGAGGCCTGGCGGGAGGTAGCAGCAATCCCCCCACCGCCCATGTGGCAAGTCTGGGTGACCAGCAGCGTCGGTATGGACAGCCTCCCAGTGGGTGTGGGTGTGCGAGAGGCCAGAGCTCCCAGGCGCGCGCACCGCGGGCGCCCCTCTCTGGGTGTCGGTGGCTATGACTCTTAGCAGAACCTGAGAAAGTCCCGTCAGCTAGGAATGAGAGAGCCAGAGCTGGCTCGGGGCGCCCTCCCTGACCAAGAACCCCAACACGCCGCGGTTAATCGGTGGGCGACACGGTCTGTGAGGACAGACTCACAAGATGCTGGAGGCCAGAGTGGGCCAGAGAGCTCGCCACTCACTGACCTGCCAGAGGAGAGGCGCACTTCCCCGAGAAGGGGAACTGGGGTGGTCCAGGCCAAACCTTCAGAGGTTCAATCGGTGGTTTCAAAACAAAACAAAACAAAACAAAAACAAAAACAAAAGAAAACACGGCTGCAGGTCGAAGGTGCCCTAGGTGCAGGCCTCGGCAGCAGGTGTTTCGGTTTCTCCCCCAGTGGGTATCAGCCTCCAGGGCTAAATGAAAATGCGGTTCCAGGCTTCCCGGTTTTGACCCGTCTCCACCCGGGCACGCGGAACTTTCTAGGTTGTGCCTAGAACTGAGCTTCGGAGGGGTACTGTGGGTAAAGTGGGAGAGGACCAGTCACGGCCAGTAGCCTCCACAGGGGACCCGGTTCCCTAGAAGGTTCGCGTACCTCCCCCGCGCGCTGCAAGCTGCAGCCAGACACCCGCGAAGTTCCGGGACTCTCCGCACCCGCTAGGTCTGCCCCCTCCCGGACTCGGTTGTCTGGAGCTGGTCCCGCCGCCCGCGCCGCCGCTGCCGCTGCCGCAGCCCAGGCGCTCGGCTGCAGCAGGGCGCGGGAAAGGGCACTTTGGCGCGGAGTGAGAACCGAGGGGAATGTGGCAGCGCGAAGCCTGGCGGCGACACTCCCTCCCCCGCCCCCGGCTACAACCCCCACCCCCTCCTTCCAGTCCCTCAACACCCTCCAGCCCCCACCTGAGCCCTCCTGCAAGGAATGCGCCGGACCCCCACCGTGGGCACGCGCCCACCTGAACCCCCTCCTAGCTCCGAGCGCCGAGGGAGGGGTAGCATTTGGGGAGGGGGGTGGCGGCCGCAGTCTCCAGGCGGCTCTAGAGGGGGCACCGGTTTCAATTGGAGAAAATGGGCGGGGGCAGGGAAGGGCAGACCTTGCAGACGCGGAAATGGGGAGGGGGTGCACGGTTCCTCTGCAGCCCCCTGGACCAGCGTGCCTGGCAGAATCGGGAGCCGGGGGAGTAGGGCTCCGGGAAAGTTTATCGGAAAAAAGCCTAGCACCTTGGGGGCTGGGAGGCTGGAGAAACTGAAGCCACAGACCAGGTGCCCCGCAACCCCAGGCGGGGATGTCTGTCTCCCAGGCCCCCACGCCGGCCGCATCCGGCCAAGTTGCGGCTGGGGCTGGGGCAGCAATGAGGGTGAGGGTGGAGGTGAGGACGTGGCTGAGGGTGGGGTGGGAGACTGAAGCAGGAGATGAGAATGAGAGTAGGCAATTGGGAGGGTGGGAGATTCTGGCAGGGATAGAGGCCGGGGGAGGGACTGGGACCGGGTCAGGATGGGTGGGCTCGGGGCTCGGGTGGGGCGCGCGGCGGCCGCTGGCTCCTCGGCGCGGCTGGACTCACCCGCGGCGGCCGAGACGCTGAGCAGCCCCCAGCCCAGCAGCAGCAGCAGAGGCGGCGGCGTTGGCGGCGGCGGGCGGCCCCAGCGGCTCCTGGCGCCCGGCACGAGCGCCGAAATCCCGGCTTCGCCGCGAGCCCTCCCCGCGGGGCAGCCGCAGCGCCCCAGCTCCAGTCCCCGCGAGCGCGGCATGGCGCGGCCGGCAGCGCCGAGGGAGAGGCTCCGCTCGCTGCCGAGGAGAAAGGAGGTCAGGAGAGCTCTGGAGCTTTTTTCTGCTCGGAAAAAATCCCGGTACGCGGGAGCCCTGAGCTTCTGCGGCTGGAATGAACCAAGTGTCCGCCCGGCCGGGGAGAGGCGCGCTGCGCTCTCGGAAATGACTCGCTCCAATCCCGCTTCGCGGGGTTCGCGCCGGGGGGCGGGGGGGTGAATTATCCCCGGATTAATCACTCCGGAGCCGCTTCTCAGCCGCTCCAAATGCTGGGGGTGGAGGCGCAGCTAAGGAAAAAATATTGGGGGGCGGGGGTTCCTCTTCAGCGCCACCTCCACCTCCAGATAAACCACAAATTACATCTAAAGGGTTGTTTATCCCTGTTTGTTTTGCAATTGACCAGTTTCTTTTAAGTTCAATCCTCCCGTTTTCATTTATAAGATCACCCATTAATACATCCCACACTCCACACACACACACACACAGTGACATAGACACACGCACTCACACACACAGGCACATACACACACGCCTCTTCCACGTTTGGAAATTGGAATCCTGTCTGGGAAAAGGTAACCAAAGAAGGACGCGGTTCCCCAAGTCTTGGTTCTTAAGAGCTGCTCTTGGCTGGTGGCTTTGAACTTGCAATCCGGGGCCGGGGGCGATGCTTATGAGCCTCATTCACAATAGCCTTCTACCCCATCCCAGGAGAGGTGCGTGTGTGCGTAGACAGACGCAGGGTTAAGAATTGGAGGGCGGTGGAGCGGGGTTGTGTGTGGGGGGGAGAGAGGGGACCTGTTCATTTGACCCAGTGCGGTCCCACTCCTACCCTAAGACAAAAATCTCAGGATGGCAGAGGCAGTCCCTGTGTGCACGGGAGTTGGGGGTGGGGAGTGAGATTGGTGGAAGGACGGTGCAAGAGTTACTAGTACAATTTATCCCCAAATTTAAATAATCGGACCCTATTTATTCCTCTCCCCCTCCTCCTCCCAGCCAAGGCCCCTTGGGAAGAGAGTTCTTCCCAAGGGCGTGATCCGCTCCCCACCCCTCCCCAGTAGCGGCGGCTTCCAGGCCCCAAGGGCTCAGCGTCGGTCCCCACCCCATCCCCCACCCGACTCGGTCGCCGTCTCTGTCTGTCTACTCCAGGCTTCTCCGCCAGTCACGATGGCTCTTTCGCTGTCTACGCCAAACTCTCGGCGAGAGGAAAGAGACGCTTCATGGAGGGAGGCTGGAGGAAACTGGGAGGGGCAAGACCCGGAGAGGAGGCTCCTGCTGGCGCGTGCAGTGGAAAGGCACCTGCGATGGGCGCCCCCACCCGCTTTGGCGACGCACCCCAGAGAAGCTGTGCTCCGGGCTTAGGAGCAGCCCGTTTTGGCCAAAACGGAGCGTTGGCATCTGTGTGGCCAAGGGGGCAGTGGCCGGCGGGCGGTGGGGCCTGAGAATTTCCGGGGAAGCGTGTGGAGAGGGACTATAGGGATGGCGACCCAGGCTGGGGGTGGTTGGCGACCCAAGTTCGCCGGCTGTCAGCGTGGCCAGGAATTTCCATCCAAGGAAGGGTGTGAAGAGGGGCTGTGGAGTTGATATGAATTGGCGGGAGGGGGCAGGGCTGGAGGAGTGGAGGCTTGTCCCTACTCCCCATGAAAAACTTCCTCCCCAGAGCCACGCTTTCGCAGCCTCCTAGATGTCACTCTTCCTCCCTCCCCCCTACCCCAAGTTGTTCCGGTTTCCCTGCATGAGCTCATCCCACAGCTGGGGAGCCAGCCCGGTGGCCCTGGGCGGGCGAACCTCCTCAGAATCGCCAGCCCGGTCCCCACCCCCAACACGCTTGCTTGCCCGCCCCTCCTGACACCGCCTTGCTGGGTGCCAAGAACCAACCGAAGCAGCCAGAACTCCTCAGTGAAAGGCCTGCTTTATGTCCCTGGGGCAGCGGGGAGGGGGCTTCTCCCTTCCCATTGTCCAGACTCAGCCCCCGAAAAAGAGGGCTCAGCCTTCCCACCAGCCCTGGAGAGGAGGAAGGGACTGACTACGCTGGGAGTGAGTGGTGGTGGTGGCCTTGGGGGCTGTTAGCTGCGCTTGCCTGGGGGTGGGCTCCTGGCTTCTAAACTCCGACTTTACCCCTCTCTTGGAGGCGGGGTTCTCCTCCAGAGAAAGGAACTGGCAGAGATGCCCAGGCCTCCTGTGAAGCCCACAGCTGGGCAGAAGAGAGTCTGGGCTGCTCTGTAATTCTAGGGCTGCAGGCCAATGGGCTTTCTCTTACCCTCTTCTCAGCTCCAGAACTTTGCTCTATGGCTACAACAGGCAGATGAGATTTACCCCCAAAACCTTCCCAGGCAAAAGGAGTGTTTGTCATCCTTCTCCCTGGGTGCTATGGAGGGCAGGAGCACCTATTTTATCCCTGTAAAAGGCCCAGTTACTCACATTCTCCGCCATTCCTGCTCTCTGATCTATTTGGGTCCACGTGCATTTACCTCGGGTGCTCTGGGGCCCTGAGCCAGGCTGTGCTGTGGGCCATGCAGAGATGCACAGCGTGTGGTCCTGCTTTGGGAGGATGCAGGCCAGAGGTGGAAACCCACACCTAACTGATGTAACTGATACCATCAGACAGCGATAATCACCATGACTGAAGAACTGGCATGCTACCGAGAGGCATGTCAAGACAGTGAGCTTTTCTTGAACTTGGGGGATCAGAAGGCTAATTTAAGAAGGAAAGTAGGATTTGGGCTGGAACCTGAGACATGGATAAAGACCTTAAAAAGGTGAAGATTCATTTACTCAACAAATATTTATTGAGCATCATTATGTGTCCAGGTGCTGTGCTAGACAATGAGTATACACCTAGTGAACAGTCCGTGACTTAATGAATGCAGGAAATATGTACACAAATACACATAAAGTTACTAATTAAGGATGCTACAAAAGGAAAGTTTATGGTGCTAGAAGAAACAATACAGGGACATGCTTTAAAGAGACGGTCTCGGAAGGCCTCTCTGAGATGGCAACGGTGGAAGATGGGATCTAAAATTAAGCAAGATGCTCCGGAAGCTGAAGCCAGAGGATCATTTGAGCCCAGCTGTTCAAGGCTGCGGTGAGCCATGATCGCACCACTGCACTCCAGCCTGGGTGTCAGAGCCAGACACTGTCTATTAATTAATTAATTAATGTAATAATAGAATTAAGCAAGACAGCCATGCAAAGTTGGGGGAAGAGCTTTTGGTATAGTGAGCACAGGCAAGGCTGTAAAAAGGGAAGGAGGCCAGGAGGAGGAGGATGGGGCTGGATCAAGGTAAGCAATGGGAGATGGGGAGTGGGGCAGATCACATAGGGTCTATTAGTGGATGGCGAGGAGTTTGCATTTTATTCTTAGCCAGTGAGAAATAGAAGGTGTATTAATTTGCTAGGGCTGCAGCCACAACAAAGTACCATAGACCCTGTGACTTAAACAACAGAAATGTATTGCCTCACAATTCTGGAGGCTGGAAGTCCAAGATCAAGGTGTCGACATGGTTGGTTCCCTCTGAGGCTTCTATCTCTGGCTTGTAGATGTCTGCCTTCTTCTCCCTGTGTGCTCACATGTGTTCCCACGGTACATATCTGTGTCCAAACTTCTAATAAGGACACCAGTCATACTGGATTCAGGCCCAACCCAATGACCTCATTTTAACTTAATTGACTTTTTAAAGACTCTAACTCCAAATAAGGTCACATCCTGAAGTACTAGGGGTTAGGACTTCAACCCATGAATTTGGGTGGGGGGCACACAATTCATCCTATAACAGGAGGAGATGACTTTTCAGATGGAGGAAGGAGAGAGATGCTTGACAGTCAGAAAATGTATGTAAAGAGATATCTGTTTACATTTATTTTCTGTGTACAGCATGGCTCCTGTAGCGAAAAGTAGACAGCTCTGAATACGAAAGACAGGTTTTCATTTCTGGGAAAGAGAAGCCAAGTGATGTGGCCTGACATATACTCTAGCTTCTCTGTGAGGAAAGGGTAAGAAGGGAAAGGGTACCACTTGGAAGACTACTATGATGGTCTGAGTGAGGAAACATGGAGGCAAAGGCAGAGATGGGGACCCTGGAAACATCTGCAGGACAATGGAGAGACAGGAGTCAGACACAACAGCCCACCCCCATCTAGCCTAGGAGAGTGTTGGTCTCAGCCCAGCCCCGGTGCTGGCTCCCTGCCTCCCCCTCCCATTCTCCCTATGAACAACAGGCAGCCGTGGGTTGAGGTGTCTTTACAGTATCACATTGCAAAAAAGCCCAATGCAGTCTAGTGACTAGCCAAGATAAGCCTAATATCCAGATAAAATCAGAGTTTGATTTAGAAAGAATACAAGGCCTGATGCTCTGGAGAACTCTGCCTCATTCAAGGAGGAGCGGTAGACCTGATGCCCCGAAATTTTCATTCTGACCCAGGAAAAGATCAAAAAAGCCTTCTGAAGCCAAAGGAGAGAGAGTGAGCAAATGGGAGATTCTAGCAATGTGAGGGCAGAAACAGAGGCCAAGGGGCAGGCAGGACTGCAGAGAAGGGCTACAGGACAAAGATGGGCTCAGAGGAAAAGCTTGGGATCCCAATTGGGGCACAATTTTAAAATCATGAGCATGATCAGGCCAAAGCGAGTATCTCCCAAGGGTGAGGCTATCGCCATAGAGGTGGCAGTGATCTGCTGCCCAAGGAGTGGCAACAGAGGGGCTTCATGAGGAAAAAGCCCAGACCACACCAAGGCGAGGCTATGGGCTTCTGAAACGAGGAGGGAGAAGTGAGAAGGGACCCACAGCCTAGGCCGTTCCTATAGTGCTACCACATGCTGCGGTCACCAAATTCTGACATTCTTGGAGAAAATTCTTCGTTTGTGTATAAGGAAAAACAGCTCATGCCAGTGACAAAACAGTGTTAAGCCATTGAAATATTGGAATTTGTTCCAGCAGCTAGCAATACTCTTATACAGGCTTCCTCGTTTTTTGCATAGCATCCTGTGTAGTCATTCACTTACTCTTCACTTACTCTTTCATTCGTTTGCTCATGCCACACTGAGCTACATGTCAGAGTCTGTGCTAGGTGCTGAGGAAACAAACATAAAGAAGAATAAGACATTCCCATGGCCCCTGTCCTCAGGGGGTTGATAGTTTATTGAGAAGAGAGTTAAATAGCAAAGCATGATTGATGACTCCAGAAGAGATATAGCGTGTGATGGAAACAAGAAGGGCTCCTAGCTCAGCCTACTGGAGGGGCAGGTGAGAACCAGCACTTTCCAGGAAGAAAGCACAGAGTGGGCCAGCTCAGGGAGGGAGGACACAGTGTGTAAATCTGCAGCACTCACAGGGTACCAAGGAAGGGCGTGGGGGTGGAAATAGACCTCTCTTCTGACTCAACAGTCTCTCCATAATTGCTGGTTTTCTTATTTGTCCCTGCTGATGGGTGGGCAAATCCTAGAATGGAAACCTCTTTTCTCCCAAGTCCCAGGGTCTGTATTGTATCTGATATTCTCTCTCCTCAGATGTCTCATAGGAGCCCCACGCCACTACTTCCTCCACAGCCTGCTCAGACCTGGGCTTATTCAATTCTAATTCTCCACCCAGCCTGCCTCTCTGCACAGCTCCCCAATTCAGGAAACAGTTTCCACATTCACCCAGATCCTGAGCCAGAAACCTATTTATCCTGGACTCCCATCTTGCCCAGTCCCCACATCAAGCCATCACGGAGCCCTCCAGATTCTGCCTCCTAGACACCTCCCAGATTCTAACCAGAGTCCACAATGGCTGTGTTTCAGGTTACTTACAACAACTGAGTAACAGATGCCCATCTCTGCTCTAGCCCTATTCAATGCGTCTTCCTCTCTGCCACCAGCTATCTTTTTAAAACACTCACCTGATTTCACAGCTCCTCTGTCTTCTCCGGACTTTCCCCCATGGCCTGCAGAGTAAAATCCAAGCTCCCTGCTAGACCCTCCCTACAAGAGCCTCCATCACCTGTCCCTGCCAACTCCTCTAGCCTCAGATCTCCCTCCTCCCAAATCCCCAAGCTCCAGCCATTCTGACACCCTTGCACTCTTGCAATCAGCCATGCTTTCTCTCCCCTTTCCGCTGAGTCCTTCTGTGTTTTGTTCTCTTTGCCTAGAAAGCTCCCCTCCTCCTTCTGTGACTAGCCTTCTCCTATTTGCCCTTCAAAATTCAGTCCAGGTGACAGTTCTTACAAGCAGTATTTGTCAGTGCCATTCAGAGTGCCTGGTACATGGTGGACATTCGGGGAATTTTTGCTGAATGAATAGATAAAGAGATGGATGGGTGGATGGATGAATGGATGGTTAAGTAGGTGCTCAGTAATGTTTGTGGAATGGACCCAAAGGTGTCTCTTCTAGACTTCATTATTTGAGTTCCTTAAAGAAATGCCTTCACTGAGTTATGATTTAATGTTATACTGTCTTCAGAGAACCCTGATGTGAGAAACTGACGAACCTAACAGCATCTCTGTCTTTTATGAAAACAGAATTGTGTATATTTCCCACTATGTCACTCAGTGTCCTTTATAGAAGGACTCATGATAAATTCATGCTTGGGGTTATTTCCTGGAAACATTTTGTCTCTGCAGATGAAGATGTGTATTTTCTGCTGTCAGAAAATAAAAACTCTGCCACCCGACGTGTTTCCATTTTTGCTTTAGCTGACAAATAAGGATACCCAGTTTTATTGCCTTATTACCTCCATGCGGCCAGACCAATTCAGGTGCTGGAAAGTAGCAACTCTTTCTGCTTTTCTTTAGATGGAGTCAGTTCTTCCTTTATTCTTTGATGGTGTAGTTTGTACTTTTTAATCTGAAAGGCTGCCTCAAATCATCTCAGCAGTAAGGTAGAAGAAGTCTTAAGTGAATGCATTTTAGTGACCAATGTCCCGACATGGAAGCTATGGAAGGAAGGGCACAATACAAAGCTTCTAGCTGAAGGGTTTCCCATAAAGGGCCTCGCCAGGAATTCTTGGTGTACCTATCACCACTGGGGTCTGGCAGAAAGACCAAAGCAGGAGGAAAGCCAGCTGAATTCTGACTTTGTTGCTACCTCACTGCACCACTATTGCCACCACCATATTCTTTTCTTCTGTCATCTATGACCTTCTTTTTCCCTAACTTTAAGTGCAGATCTCATAGGCTGCCATTTTTACATTGCTAGGCTGTCAATAATAATAGTTAGTGATAATCATAATTATACATTTCTTTTTATTACGAGCTTAACATAAGCCAGGCACCGTGTTGAGAAGTTAACATGCATTTCCATATTTAAACCTTCTCCCTACCCCAAACCTATTGTTTTTACCACTTTGCAGATGAAGATATGTCAGAGAAGTTAAGCATATCCAAAGCCACCTTTATCAAGTAGTAGAGCAGGAATTCCAATTCAAGTGCGTCAGCTGCCACCACCCAAGCTCTTAACTGCCTCCTCTCCTATGGGCCAGGAATGAGGCAATAATAAGGGATACACCCCCAAGAAATGGCAGAGATCACTGATGGTGTTGCCAGGAGAGAGAAGCCACAGAGTCACAGCTTTGCTTGCAGAATATTCAAGGTTCCTTTTCAAAGTCCTAGAAATGGCTGGCTGCTCTGCAGCCCTGTCCTGTTGCTGAGACAACATGAGGGGGAGGCCCACTCCCATGAAACATGGCTGCAACCTCCCCTTCCTTTAGCTCTGATGGTTAAATCCCCAAGATATTTGCCTGGGATACCCCTATGCATGGATCCTGCCTCTGGCAGTTTGACCCATTGAACCTTATTCGCATGGGAATGGGGGTCCCTCTGGATTTTAGGGGACCTACAAAAACCTTTGAGTCCTAAACATTTTATGATTAGTCCCACAATATAAAGAAGAAAACTGCCACATGGAAATCAGTAAATATTTAATTAAATGCAGAGTATAACATTATGTCAACTTCATTAACTGTTGGATTTAGTAGTCATAAAAACTTCATTGCATTTGGTAACAATTTGTAGGTTGGAGTTTTCTCACTGCACAAGATTTCTCGAGTAGGCACTAAGATTGGTGAGAAATCACAGCCCATCACAAATTAAATAAATTACTCATGGCCAAAAACTTTCAAAAGCAAAATGGCAAAAATCCTTTCAATTTTCTTCTATAGCCAAAAAGTTATTTTTACGGTGAGAGGTGGGTGTGTTTAAAATATGTTAGATGAGGAACCTAAAAGGACCTACAAGAGTAAGCAGCTTTAGGGGCTATATGATGATTGTAAAATAGCCTAGGACATTCCCATGTTCCTGAGTTTTCCAGCCCAGCCATGTTTGTGTCAGAGATGAAAGCCAGGTGACAAGAGGCTTTGACTGGATGGGAGGTAAGGAGAATTGCCTCTTCCTTAGGCCTTCCTGGTTCCACAGAGAAAAGTTAAGAATCCCAGAATTCTAAATAATGATAACCAACATTCATTGGATACATACATTAGCCAAGCTATTATAAGCACTTTACATGTATTATTTCATTATCATAAAACAAGTCTATGAGGTCGATATTTTACTGTCTCTGTTTCATAGATGAGCAAATGGAGACATTGAGGTTAAAGCAACCTGCCCAGGGTAATGTAGGTAGTCAGGGGGAGTTCAAGAAGTTTTCCAAGCTAAAGATAATTCACAGATGAAATGGTGTCCATGACCATTAAATGCTTCACTTCAAACTCTAAAAAAGACAGAGACTAAGCTCGTCTTCTTCATTACCCTATCTTCAGCACCTCAAACAGTGCTGGGCATAGATACATGTGTTGGAGGAACATAACTCCATGTTGGATGGAAACTGGAATAAGTCAGTTTATATCACACTGCTCTGCACCAGGCACTTATGGAATGCTTTACCCCTGCCTCCTTCTCTAGATGATTCTGTCTAGGTAGACATCTTTTTCATCATCTCTAATCCCTGTGTCTTGCACAATTTTGACCCACGATGGGTGCTAAAAACTGAACAAAGCCTGGAAAGGAGTAAGTGATTATGTGAATTCATCTCTCCATCACAGAACAACTTCCCCAGGACAACAAAATTCTCCCTCCCTACACAAAACACCAAATCTGCTATTCAGAAACTCCAAAGGCATGCATTTCAGTGTGACCAACAAGCAAATGACTGTACACGTTTATCTGCCAGTTGTTGTTCGAGGGACTTTCCATGTGTTAAGCAATTGGTGAGTAATAGAATATCTATAGTGATGCTACAAAGCAAGTATTCTTTATTATCATCCCATTTTACAGACTAGGAAATCAAGTGTTATGGGCTGAATTATATACTGCAATCCTAAACCCAAATACCTCAGAATGTGACTATATTTGGCGATGAGTCCTTTAAAGAGGTAGTTAAGATTAAAACAAAAACCAAAACAAAAAAAACCATTAGGGTATGTCCTAATCTAATGTGACTGGTGTCTTTTAAAGGAGCCATTAGGATGGGGACAGATATACAGGGAAGACCATGTGAGGACATAGGGAGAAGACAGTCAAGTGCAAGCCAGGGAGAGAGACCTCAGAATGAAACTAACCATGCCAACATCTTGATCTTGGCCTTCTAGCCTCTAGAATGGCAAGGAAATAAAGTTCTGTTGCTTAAGCCACACAGTCTGTGGACTTCATTATGGCAGCCCTCCCAAACGAATACACTAAGGCACAGAGGAACTTGCCTAAGCCTACATTGCCAGAAAACGTGAACTCAGAATCTGAACCCAGGGACTCTGGTTCCTGAGTATATGTATTTAATGATAGGAAATGTTCTCTGTGCTGTCCAATATGGTAGCCACTAGCCGTATGTGGCTCCTGAGCATATAATATGTGGCTAATGCAAATGAGGAGTTGAGTTTTTCATTTAATTTACATTAAAATAAAATTAAAATTAAAACAACCCCATGTGGCTAGTGGCTACCATATGGACATAGCTTTATACTATTTCTAAGTACATCACTTACAATTTTTGCAGAATTTTCTAGAAATCTCATCTGTGCACGCTAAAAACATGCTCTATCTTTGTTCCCTATCCCTGCTGTATTTGATTTTTTTTTTTTTTTCAGTTCTTTCTGATTTAGCCCCTGTTGCTTGGTCTCCTGCTGAGGGGGAGAGGGAACAGGAAGAGAGAGTGAGCTGGCTAACTTTCCAGAATCCTGGGGCCTGGGCAGTGCAGGGTCGTTGGCGTTCTGCTCTAAGCTTAGGTGTTAGCCAACCAAATGCCAAGCAGCACAAACACTGAGTGACATTTTCAGAACTATTAATATTTCATCAGAAATGATCACTTTTCCTTTAAATACACTATTTTAAAAGGTTTTCTACATTCTTAACTATAATTTTATTCGGTCGAGGCCCGCGGAATTTTCCCCAAAGGAACACATCTTCAATTTTGTAATGAAAATCAAAGGAGAATGAAGCTCAGATTTCAAAATTTAGAGTCAACATTTCCAGGAACTCAGCCCCTCTGTAAAGAGCAAGGTTGTGTATTGGGCACCTACTATATAACAGGCACTTTACATACAGTATACCATTAATTCATCCAACACATTTTTTGGGTGCTTACTATGTGCCAGAAACATGATCCTCATAATTTATGAACACCATTTTACAGAAAAGGAATTCCTCTCATCCTTCTCAAATTTACCTCCTCAAAGAGGTGGGCCTGGACCACCATGGAATGTTGCCTCCCCTCTTCTCCCCAATGCCTCACTTTGTTATTGGGTTGTTGCAGAAGTAATCGTAGTTTTTGCCATTGCAGGTGATGGCAAAAACCACAGTTACTTTTGCACCAACCTAATAGTTATTTTCCATCAGAGCCCCATTGCATCTGTAATTATTGCTGCTTTACTCGCTTGGCTAGTTTGCATCGATCTCCCCTCACTAGTATACAGGCTCCATGAGAGCAGGGACCATGCCACTTTTGCCCACCCTTATGCTTCTTCAGTGCCCAGCAACTCATCGGGCACAAAGGAGGGGTTGCATCAGTACTGGGGGAATTATGAATGGGGATAGGAGAAGTTCAGAACGTTCTTGGGGTCACACAGCGGGGAAGTGTCAGGATTCAACCCAGCCCTGCATTTATAGACTGCCATCTTCTTCTATTTGTGTCCATTCTTCTTTCTTCCTTCTCCACCCTCTTGCTCTTCCTTTCCAGGAGTATTATTAAAGAAACAACGCCCTGACTCTTGGGACCAGAAAGTCTCCCTCAGAGGAGGTACTGTGTCACTGCCCAGTTGAATGAAGCAGCTTCAGTGAGGGTAGGGGCCTGTTGATCAGTAAACAGCTAACTTAGCCCTTCTCCCAGCACCTCGGACCTCCTACCCCTGCTCCTGCCCACCTACTGAAGCAGTCTCAGTGCTCAAGGGCTAGATCAGGCCTAGAGTGCTGGGGTCTGAATCTCAGCTCCCCTTTTCTTAGTGGGCCTTGGACACTATCATTTATGACTTTGAGATTCGCTTTCCTCCCATTTAGAACGATAATAAAAAGTGGTACTAATTTCACGAGCTTTGATAGGACTGAATGTGAGCCCAGCGCTTGGCACAGGGCAAGCGCCCCATAAAATGGCAGTTAGGATTAAACTCCAGGATGAGGGGGCCCCCCAGGCAGGAGCTGAGATTTGTGTGGAGCGGTGAAGTGGGGCGGCGGCGCGTTTGGCTTTGACTTCTGATCCGCCGAAGCGCTCTGGGGTCCTTTGGGCCCCACCCCCACCCACCCCACCGGCGGGTCTTGGGCTCCGAACCCGGGGCGTCCCGCGCACCGAGCCGTTGCGTTTGAAACCCACAGAAAGAATTCCCCCGCTCGACGACTGCGAGGGTGTGGGAGCCATTGGCAGGGCAAATTGGTGGGAGCCGCCCGGCCCAGCCTGCCTTGCCGAGTCAGCGCGCTCTTGAGCTGCTGGGCCCTTCCCGGTGCCCATCCCGCAGCGCGGCGCGGCCAGGGCAGGGGTCTGCTGGGGGCCGGGACTGAGGGCTGTGGGCCCATCCACACACGCCTCGTCCCTTCTTTCCCGGGGCGGCAGAGCAGCAGCGGGAGACCAGGAGCAGGTGGGGTAGGGCCAGAGTAAAGCAAGAACTGGGCGGGCTGCGGGGACCGGGCCGTTGGCGCTCGCTCTGCGAGGGGCTCCCTGGGAACGCCCAGGCGAGCGTTTCCTGCGGGGCCCCGCCCACCGGGTGCCTACCATGGTGTCAGGCCCGCACCCAGTTCTCCGCGTGTCTTAGCGGGCCAGCATGGGCTGAGCCCAGGCGCCGCAAGGTGTCACGGCGGCGTCGCAAGGGGGCAGTGCCAGGGACTGTGGGGAGAGCCAGCCCTCCCCCTCCAGCTGTTCCCAGATGTCATTCTGCCCGCCCAGGCGCCTGGTTCCTGAGCTCTGGGGCATTCCACTGTTCCTAAGCTACTGGTTTTTGTTGACTTTTAAATATTTTCTTCTGAGGGGGAGGGGGAGGGCGGCAAAAGTTAGGAAAGAGCAAATAAAAACAAATCAAAATAAGCCCTCCCCTCCCCAAAAGAAAACTGTCCTCCACCCACCCCTCCCACACAAATCGAAGGCCTCTGAACCTAACCACCTTGCGGGAGCGACCGCCAGACAGAACTGACCCACTTCTGCCAAGACCCATCCTCATCTCCCTTTCTGGTGAATGAGGAGTGGTGGTGGATGTCTTCTAGCCCTGGGTGGACAGAGGGGCTTCCAGAAAGAGCGGAGGAGGATGGCAAGTGGGAATGGGCTTCCTTCATCCTCGGCCCTGGTGGCCAAGCGCCCCTGCGCCCTGGGCCCATTCCCCAGATACATCTGGATCCACCAGGACACACCCCAAGACAGCCTAGACAAGACTTGCCATGAAATCTGGAAGAGAGTTCAAGGCCTGCCTGAAGCCTCACGGCCCTGGACCTCCATGGAGCAGCTCTCTGTCCCCGTGGCTGGAACTCTAAGAGGCAATGAGCTCAGCTTTCAAGAAGAGTGAGTACCCCCCTATTCTGTTGGCAGAAAGGGAGGAGGGAGGAGATGAAGTCTGACCTTCTAGGGGAATGTTCTGGCCCGCCCTTGAGGCTGCTGAAACCCTAAAGGCTGTATATTGCCCCTTCCATGGTCCTTTGTCCAAGCGTTATAGAAGAGCTGACCAAGGTTCTGATGTTTCGTGGGTGAAGAGCCAGATTAGGGCTATATTCCAGGCTGCCTCTTCACTAGCCCACTAAGCAGACATCTCTCATCCTAAACGCATGTGAATCTGAGGTCCTTGAAAAACCACCCTAGCCAAGGCTAAGGGTTACATGGCTCGTGGCTTTCCCCAGAAGCAACTAGAAGATCCTTCCCCTCTCCCACCTAAAGGCTAGGCATTCACATGGATGAGACTGATGGTTTTAAATCACATCTGGAATTCCCTAATACAGGGAGCAGCTGTCCCATTCAGCCTCCACAGAAGCTGCTGCAAGAGCACACATCAAAATATTTACTGGGAAGGCACTGACATATTCAGAGGACATAATAGAAAATTAAAGTGCGGGAAGATGGCTGTAAATAGCCCGTTTCCTGGATGGGAAATCCTGTGTCTGGGAAACACAGAGCTAAGTGTTTCTCCATCAGGGCAAAGTTGGGCAGATATTGTTGGGGATGGATATTCGAAAGGAAAGGAAGGAGCAGAGAGGAAAAAGGGACCTCATTAGGAAAAGAAGGTAAATCTGCTGTGGTTATTAATACCACTGTTGAGCACTTATTTCACATTTTGCATCTTCAAAGTGGACTGTAAACTTAATTAATGCTCCCAGAGTCCCTATGAGGCAGGTATTAGTGTCCCCATTTTACAGATGGATTAAGTGTTAATAATTAAGAGCTAATTAAAGACTAACCGATAATTAAGTGTTGCCTGCTCCAACACATGCTACAGCTCAGTTCAGAGATGCTCTGGAGTTGGGGAGCCATTCAGGCATTTATCAGCTGCCTCAGGTTTCAGGGATGCCAAAGCAAGAGCTAAGAAGAAACGCAAAGTGTAACGGACACCCACCTCTGCACTACCTGCTGTCCCTCTGTGGGCTCATTTACTTACTGCAGATGAAGGTGGAAGGTACTTTGGCTAGTCCTGCCTCCCTGCCCTGTGCTCAGCATGACATGGCTCAGACAGGAATGGCCTATCTACAGCCAAAATCCTGCTGTCAGGTCCTTCAGTGGCACTGAGCCCTTCTCCCCTGCTCATTGCCATCTGCTCCGGGACAGGGCCTTGGCAGGAGGGCTGTGCTCAGCTCTCAGTGGCCAAGGAGCTGATTGTCCACTTCGTGGACCAAGGGTCAGTAGCAATTTCCAGTAGATGGCACCCTCTTTGCCAGGTCACACGGAGTTAATGGAGACAGACTATACTTCCAGTCTGCACTTGGCTGAAAATTGAACTGGTGCACCTTTGGCCAGCTGCTTAACTCCATTTGGCCTTTATTTCCTCATTTGCAAATTGAGGATGATATGCACTGCCTTGTCCACCTCAGAGTTGATAATGAGGATCCGATGTGATGGGAGACAGTGAAATGAAAGATGCATTATACAAATCAGGCTGCCCTTAACATGTACTTCTTCAGGTTGGGATTTGTTGTTGTTGTTGTTGTTGTTGTTGTTGTTGTTGTTGTTGGCGGCTTCAATCTGGGGTTTCACACTATGCTCCATATACCTCAAGGTGCTTCAGGGGTACCGTGGAGTCAAGTGGGCTGGTTGCTGGGCCCCAAAATCCATTTCAGCCAGAGCTGTTTAGCTTTTATCAGTTTTACTTACTGGAGTTCTGAGAAGGGCTGAATTTGAAAAATATGTTTCTGCTATTGAGAAAAGAGATAGGAAACCACTGACTTAGATGAATAAATGATATCCTAATTGTCAACAAAATAGAACACAATGAGCTATTCTTAAAATAAAGGCGGTGTGCTGGTGGAGTCAGATAACTCTGGTTTCAGATTCCATTTCAGCCCCATGACATTTGAAGAATTTGTTACGGTTTAATTTATCTAAACTTTGGTTTCCTCATCTGCCAAATGGAGATTAATACTACACATTTTGTAGGGTTGTTGGAATGATTAAATGGGATATTTAAACATCTATGGTAATAATTCAGATTTGTAAAAATTCCCTGCAATTCAGATGTAATCATTTCTTTAAGCTCTACAATTATTGTATGAGGTAGGTGCTCTTTTGAACTTTCCATCTCTTTTTACTTTTTATTATGCAGATTTTCAAACACGTAGAATAATATGGTGAATATCTATGTGTCTACACTGAGTTTTGATAATTATCACATTGTGCCATTCTGGCTTCAATTGCTACCTCCACCCCTCCATTTATAAGTGAAATTCCTTTTACAGATAATGTGGCTGAGGTTTGGAGGGTTTAATTTCTTTGCCCAAGGTCCCACAGTTAGGAAGTGGTAGAGTTTCAGAAATGAAACCCAAGACCGCCTTGGCCCTGAGGCAATAATGTTGGCTATCCTCTCTTAGAATCTGAGGCATCTTTGAATAGTCAAAATATTTGGGAGTCCCATGTTCTGAATGATCACACACAGAGTGAAAAGCCAGAAAGCTGTTCTTATTGTTTCTAGAATGCCTTCAGGTGCACAAGACATCTCTCAGCTAGTGTTTCTGCTGCTTAATTTGTAGACCCGGTTTTGGTGGTGTTTTCTTTTATTGGGGTAGATAGGTAAGTGCATTCTAGAACTCTTTTTGGCCAGAATTTATTTTTCTTAACTCTGTACCTATATATCATAGGAACCCAGACATTTCAAATTTGAAAGAGATTTTTGAGGCCATCTTCTGCTGCTTGAATCCCCTCCTTAATGTCTCTGCCAAATGGTGCACTTGTACCACTTGTACAGTTTCTCAGACGGGAAGCTTACCATTTCCCTTTGCTGCCCCTTCCCTTGCTATGAATCCCCTCAAAAGACCATTTGCTTTCTATCACTGAAATATGTCTCTATCAAACTAATTCCCATTGATCTGGATTCTGCCCTTAGTACTCCAAGCCAAAGCTATTTCCTTTTTCTTTCAGTACCCCTTTAGATAGTGAAAGACAGCAAGACAGCAACAACATTCCTTCCAGAATGTTTTTGTCTCTATAAGCTAATCACCTCTGGTTTTCTATGTTTCTCCCCACATGCCAACTTGGTTAGTTTCCTGTCCACACAGTTGGTCCTTGTGGCAGTGTAACTTGGAGAGTCAAGTACAGTAATCCGGGGTGATCCAATCCATGTAGATTGGATCCTCCCTGTCTGCATTCTGGTTCCTGTTAATGACGACCAATACTACACTCACTTTTTTTCCCCAAGCCGACTTTCACTCTATGGACACATTTTGAATGTATTAATTCATTCACCCAGTTATTGAGTTAACAAATATTTGTTAAACTTCTACTATATGCTAGAACTGTGTGAAAAACTAGGGGGAATGGAGCTGTGAACTCCATTAATCTCTGTCTTCCTAGAGCTCACATTCCAGTACAGGAGAAAAAAGAAGCATGTAAATACAAAAACTGATAACTTCGGAATGTGAAGAGAATGGTATTCCAGGTGGAGGAAACCCATAAGAAACACATAAAAATAAAAAAGATAATTTCGGTGACAAGTGTGATGATGGAAATAGAGCAGAGTGAAGTGATAGGAAGAGCTCCTTTAGGCCAGGTGTCAAGGAAGGCTTCTCTGAGGAGATGTGATTATCAGGGCTGAGACCTGGGTTCTAAGAAGGAGCCAGTCAAAGGAAGTTCTGGGAAGAATGTCTGGACAAAATGAAGAGCAATGGTCAGGTGTGGTGGCTAAGGCCTGCAATTCCAACACTTTGGGAGGCTGAGGCTGGCAGAACGCTTGAGACCGGGAGTTCGAGACCAGCCTGGGCAATGTGGCGAGACCTCATCTCTACAAAAAATACAAAAATTAGCTGGGCATGGTGGCACACATTAGTTCTAGCTACTCGGGAGGGTGAGGCGGGAGGAACACTTGAGCTCAGGGAGGTCAAGGCTGCAATGAGCCAAGAGTGCACTACTGCACTCCAGCCTGAGTGACAGAGTGAGACCCTGTCTCAAAACAAAGACAAAAGGAAGAGCAAATGCAAAGACTGTGAGGTGGGAGTGAGCCTAGAGAGGGACAGTGAGACTGGAGTCAGGAGGGGTGGGGACATGGCCACAGTATAAGTATTACAGAGACAGGCAGGCAAGGCCTCGGGAGGCCTGGAGGATCACTGTGGGGAGTTTGGATTTTATTCCACATGTTATGGAACACTTTTGCAGGTTTTTAGGAAGGGGTGTAACAAGAACATATTCACTAATGTTTGAATCTCTGTCCAATTTCTGTGTGGAGATGGTTTGTAAGTATGTGAAAGACGAAGTGGGAGGCCTCTGGGAAGATACTGTCAGAGTCCAGGGGAGGCCTAATGGTGGCAGTGGCTGGGTAGGAGTGACTGCAGTAGGGATGGAAAAAGTGGAGGATTCAATGTGTGTTTTAAGATGAGCCAATGGACCTACTGAAGATTTGGGTACACAAACAGAGACATTGAGGCTCACGCTCTGTTTCATGTGCTAGTTCACCCTACAAACAAGGACGGCGGCATGCATCAGTATCAATGTGACTGGGATGTTGAGACCCAACACTGGGAAACTCAAGGTGGGGAGTGTAGGGCTTCAGTGGAAAGGATTCCAACCTGTGGCCCATGGGGTCTCTGAAATCATTCCCCAAATGCTGAGAGATGTGAGGATGTCTTTCAGGCAAAAGGGTGTACAGAAGCTTTCCTCAGATTTTCAAAGAGGTGTTGACCCCTCCAAGAGGAGAAAACACTAGCTGAGAGTATTAGACTCCAAAGATCTCCAGAGCTAGTTTCTAGTCTAAGACATCAGCCTGAGTTCCATGTCTGAGTCTTATCTTTATTACTCCCGTCACCAAGTTTCAAGCTTTTAAAATAATAATGACAATAAAAGAGGCTATGTATTCCAAGTTCAAGCCCCTGGTTGGACAGTGTGCCATTTACAAAGGTGGGGAAGAAATGGGGAGTGACAGGTTTTGGGGGAGAAATCAATAGTTCTGTCTAGTGCTGATTTAACTCCAAAATCTAATTAGTCTTAAGTTTGGGCTTAGAGAATTGTGGCAAGCCACTTACTCAAGGATTACTTATTCATTCATTCCCCTAATCTCTAAAACTTCAAAGCCTCAGAATGAGGTCTTTGGATTTGCTGTTGACTCCATTGCCCTAACTACAGAATGACATTTGTTCATTCTTCATTCATGAATTCTTTCAACAAACACAATTGCTTTCTCAGTACCAGGCCGTATGATGGGTCCCAGGGATGCAGAGATAAGTAGAACAGAAGCCCTTTCCTCAAAGAGCTCCCAGTCTAGTGGGTGGGATGAACACAGATACATCTGACGACAATGACATTCAACAAATATTGCTGGGTGTGGTGGCTCATGCCTGTAATCCCAGTACTTTGGGAGGCCGAGGTGGGTGGATTACTTCAGGTTAGGAGTTTGAGACCAGCCTAGCCAACATGGTAAAACCCTGTCCCTACTAAAAATACAAAAATTAGCTGGGCATGTTGGCAGGTGCCTGTAATCCCAGCTACTCAGAAGGCTAAGGCAGGAGAATTGATTGAACCCAGGAGGCGGAGGTTGCAGTGCGCCGAGAACGTGCCATTGCACTCCAGTCTGGGTAACAAGAGCAAAACCCCATCTCAGAAAAAAAAAGAAAAAATTAGTATGCACCTATTACTAAAATGTTTAAAAAAATATGTAATGGTGGAAAAGCTGGGGACAGTCTCTGACCTCCTTTATGAACCTTCAACATCTTGCAAAAGTCAGATCGCAACACATATAGTAAGTGTTCTGACGATGAATTGCCAGTGCTATGGAAGCACACTGAGACGCACATGACTGAACATGGTACTTGACCACTGGACCGGGCTTGGTACTTAGGGAAGTCTTCCTCTCAGGGAAGCAAGCTGAAGCAGCAACAGATGAGACCCCTGCACTGTGTGATGAAAGATGCGGGTATAATCTCCTGGGAGCAGGAATGTCATGATTAATAACTGCAAAGGTTTCCATAGTTGTGTCCCTTAGCTAGGTCTTGAGAAGAGAGAAAGAATCGCCTACAAGAAAGAGCCCAGCAGCAGGTGCAGGGAAAGATGAGAAGTTCCATGGGAGTGAAGTGTAGCATGTGTTAGTGACCAGGGGAAGGTGGCTCGAGCTTGCTGGGTGTGGTTGGCTTCCCTGGATGCTTCCAGGCCCTCTGTCAGCACCCAAGACTTTCCCATTTACCCATCATAACAAACCTGGTCTGCAGAGTGGAAAGGCTTTGGTGGGCATTATTCCAAGACAGACTCAGGTAGGGAGATAAATCTACTGAAATAAAAGAAATCTGTTTAAGCATTTTTAAAAAAATAGAAGTGGTTTATTGATTGGCAGCTTTCTGGGGCTATTTGTTGCAAGAAGGAAGAAGGCTTTTTTGCACTTATTTTAGTAAACTTTCACTGTTGGCTTCCATTGGCCTGTTCTCCATGCTGGTGAGCAAGTGATATTTGGGAACCCACTGGGCTTCCTTGCTTGAATTGCCCTCCCAACAAACAATTCTTTGTGCTACTGTTATTTAAACAATTGGATAAACCCGACTTCTCTGGAAAAGTTGCTTGGAATACATAGCCTTTTTTTTTTTTTTTTTTTTTTTTTTTGGCATTGTTCTTTAAAAAGCTTGAAACCTGGTGATGGGAGTGATAAAGACAAGACTCAGACATGAAAACTCAGGCTGATGTCTCAGACTAGAAGCCAGCTCTGAAGATCTTTGGAGTCTAATCCTGGCTAGTGTTTTCTCCTCTTGGAGGGGTCAATACCTCTTTGAAAATCTGAAAAAAGCTTCTGTGCAGCCTTTTGTCTGAAACACATCCTCACATCTCTCAGTATTTGGGAATGATTTCAGAGACCCCGTGGGCCACAAGTTGGAACCCTTTGCTCTGAGACCCAACCCTTAAGCAAGTGTCTCCCTCTCTCTTATTTTATTTTATTTTTTAATTTATTTTTATTTTTTAGATAGAGTCTTGCTCTGTCACCCAGGCTGGAGTGCAGTGGCGTGATCTTGGCTCACCGCAACCTCCATCTCCCAGTTTCAAGCAATTCTCCTTCCTCAGCCTCCCAAGTAGCGGGATTATAGGCATGCATCTCCATGTCCGGCTAATTTTTGTATTTTTAGTAGAGACAGGGTTTCACCATATTCGTCAGGCTGGTCTCGGACTCCTGATCTCCGGGGATCCATCTGCCTTGGCCTCTCAAAGTGCTAGGATATAGGCGTGAGCCACTGCACCCAGCCTTTCCCTCTCTTGAGCTTCCCAATGCTGGGTCTCAGCACCCCAGTCCCATTGACACTGATGCACCCCTGTTCTTGTTTGTCAAGTGAACTAGTGCTGGCAGACACTGGCCCTTCCCTCCTCCAGCCTGCCACATGTCCTAGCAGTCCCCCTTCATGATGGCCTTTGGCGCCTTGCCTCCCTGCTCGTATCTCCTCTGCCACCCTCACCACATCTCTTCTCACTGCATTTGATGCCTTTCCCTCCAGGATGCCCTCCAGCCTTTGCCAATTTCATCTTCTGAAGCAGGTCAGCAGCACTGCTCAGATATCTCTGATGGCTCCCCCTGTCCTCTGGCCCCTTGGGCCTGGTTTTCAGGGGTCTCTGTAGTGGCCCTGCCTCCATCTCTAGATGCATATCTTGCTGGTCTCCTGCCCATGCTCTATAAACCAACAGGAGCTACCAGCAGGTGCATGTCACCTTGCCTTTGCTCATGTTATTCCTCTACCAGGAATGTCCTTCTGCCATATATCTCTGTCTATCTAAATCTTAGCCGTCCTTAAGGACCTAGAATAAGTATGTCGTCCTCTGAATTATTTGTTGCTCACATCATTCAACATTTTTCTTTCTCTTTTTTCAATGGTCCTCTTTTCAATGGAAATAAACAACTATATTCCACCTCTTTCCTAAGTGATTTAAGGTGGCCCAGATAACAAAAAATAAGGAGACAGGTGGATTAGAGTTACAGCACCCTTTCTAGCTGTAACCGAGTTCCCCAAACTTTTTGTGCCCTATTTTCCTCATCTGAAAAACTGGGAAAAGTCAGAATGACTATTTCAAGGGATTACTATAGAAGCAAATGAAATGATATATATAAAGCTCATACAGCACTGGGAATAAGAGAAGGACTTGATGTTCATCATCATCATCACCATTCCACCGTCATCAATGTCATTATCATGGATAAAATGACAGGACACGATTGATATGAGACAAGGAGATTTATATGCCAGGAAACTTAGGCTGAAGGGAAACTACTCAACTGATGACAGCATCTGGTTTGAGATTCTTGGCAGCCAGGGCATAAAGGGAGATCATAGCATTCGGTTTTCATAACTCATGTTGTCTTCTAGGAGAAAGCAGAAGGGGTCATCATGAGAGACAAATGTTTCCTTAGCACTGAGAACTACATGGGATGGATCTTTTGAGGATGATAGAATGGAAGAGTCAGTTTAAAATCAGCTCTATTCTTGACCATTGGCCAGAGGGAAGGACACAGCCCCTTACTCGGGGTTATCAGCCCAGTTCCAGTGTGGGATTCTGATGAGGTGGTGGGCACCTGGCACATATCGTGTGCTGCCTTGTGGCAACAATTCCTCTTCTGCTACTGCACTATGGGCTTCTTAAGGGCAAGGTCTGTGTCTTACTCATCTTTGTCTCCCCAGTGCCCAGCTGAGTTCCTGGCACTTGGTGGCTATGCAGTGGGTATGAATAAATAAGGAAGGGAATGGTGAATGAGCCATAAAACTGCCACCACCCAGAGGTAGCCAGGATCCAAGCAAGGGGTCACGGTTATCAGAGGAAGCACAGAATATCAATAACTCAAGACATCGCAGGTTTTTTCCTCCTTCTGCCTTAGTCTGCAGAAAACAGAACTAACATTTTCTTGAGCACCTTGTATGTGCCAGGCTCTATATTTTAATTTTCCTCTTTATTTCACTTTCTTAGCAACCCTTCCCAGTAAATGGTTAATATTACTCCCATTTTACAGATGAAAAAGGTGAGGCTCAGAGAGGTTAAGCAACTTGCCCGGGGTCATCCAACTCAGAGGAAGCAGAGCAGGGATAAGAGTCTGATGTGGCTTCAAGGCTTTAGTTCTATCGGAAACCTTGGGCCCTTCTGAATAGCCCTTCCATGTCTGCTTAGCACCAGGAGCCATGAGTGATGAAGAAAGATGAATCATGATTAACGTCCCACTTCCCGTGTCCCCCTTTGTAATTTAATTTTATGGTTTCAGGAGCTGTGTCGCAGGTTGTGGGAGCCTGCAGAGATGGGCCACCAGTGGTTTGGTTTAATCCCCTTTTTAATATCTTTGTTGCAACGTTATTTCCAATTCAGCTCCCAAGTCACAATTTAAAAAAAACAAAAAACACCTCTTCCTTGGGGTAAGCCTTCCCTTATTAAACAGATTCAAATGAAAAGTTTTAAAGATAATTTGAACAATAAGAATCACTCTGTAGCTCCCAGTTGAAGCTCCTTTATTGCTGTATTTATTCCCTGGTATTTCCTGTCTCATTCCCCAGTTCACTGAATTCCCCCGCCCCCCCAACCAACACTTCTAGTTCTTGCCCAACTCACCTGGTCCCTGGAGGGAGAATCAGGTGGAGGACATTGTGGGGAGCAGGGTGTCTCACTTCCACCTGACAATATGCCTTCTAAGGCTGTCTCACCTGCCCTAATGAGCAGGAAATTATTGCAAAGCATCTAGAGGGAAATTCTCACCGGGTAGGTGTCAGCAAGTGCACGATTGCATCAAAACCAGGGTGGAGAAGTGGTATGCGAGACTGGGGGGAAAATGGGGATGCCACAAGTGGAGGAAGAATACTTGCTCAAAATGCAGATACCTGGGCCCCATTCTAGATCAGTTGAATTGCTATTTCTCCAAGGGTGCTCAGGAATCTGTATTTGAAACCAGCACTACAGGTGACTCATGCATGTATATGAAAGGTTCTCTGATACTTTGGAAGGGGGTCAAAGATGATGAAACCTTAGGCTTGAAAGAGAACTGTCTGGCACATCTTTGAGAAGGAGGTGTTTCAGAGCAAAGTGTGGAAAGAAGGAAGGAGACTGACCTTTATTGAGTTCTAAGTGTATGCCAGGGACATTTAAAAAAAGTTGAGTCTACTATGTGTGAAGACCTTTGGTAAGAAATTAGATGAAATGAAGTCCAGGCTTGGCATTAAGGGAGCTGAGAGATTTCACAGTGTTGCCTCCTTTAACTTTGGGTATCACCATCCCCACTTTGCAGATGAAGAGACCGAGGTCTCCGTGATTTCCCCAATTTTATACCTTTAGTAACCCAGGCTCCTGGCTGTGAATCAGAGCCAGCGGGACTCCAAAGCCTGCAGCCAGGCTTGGCTCTCCCACACCACGCTGTCTCAGTCAGAGCTGCTAACATTTGCATAGCACTCCTTACAATTTACCGAGTGCTTTCACATTCATCATCTCACTTAATCCTCACTGCAGCCTGGAGGGTGGAGGAGGGCTGGGGATGGGGAGGCCAAAGCTTTCTCCAGCCCTCCGCTCAGTCCCCTGCCTCCTATCAGGAAAGTCCCAGGAGACAGAGCTTAAGGAGTTTCCATGTACCTTTGGGACATGGGTTCACAAGCCCTGGCACAGCAACTGAATGAATCTGCAGTTTCTCTCAATTGTTCCTTACCCCTAAGCTGAAAGAAGTCAGCCTAGACACCCCCCGCCCAGATGGTGAGAGAGGTAGAATCCACCTTCCTTCCCTGTTTTCTTTCCTTCCTGCTGGTTTTCCAAGCAGGAAGGCTATGGTGGTTTGTGTGTTTGTGTGTGTATGTGCATGGGTGTGGTGTGTATGTGTACGTGGGTGTGTGCATAGGTGTGCATGTGTATGCATGGATGTGTATGAGTGTTTGTCCATGCGTGCAGAATGTGTGCAGATGGATGTGTGTGCATGACTGTGTGTACATGTGTACGTGTGTATATATGTGCATGGGTGTTTGTACATGGCTGTGGTATATTTGTGTGCATGGCTGTGATATGTGGGCATGGCTGTGGTACGTGTGTGCATGTGTGAATGGGTGTATGTGTGCATAGTGTGTGTGCATGACTGGTGTGTGGTGCATGGGTGTATATGTGCCTGAGTGTGTGTGTGCATGTGTGTGTGTTTGTGTGTGTGTGTGTGTGTGTGTGGCTATGGTGTGTATGTGGGGAGAGGGTACCTGGGCAATTCAGTGAATCCTGGATCTGGAGGAGAAGGAAAATGAAGGAAGACACAGGCAGCTTGGCAGAAGTGGCCACCTCCGTTACCTCCACACTGGGCAGGAGCCACACTGGGTGTTGTGACATGCACCAGGGAAATAGGTCTCTGTCAGAGAACACGGGTCTCTGATCCCTATGCAGACAGGTAGACTCAGAAGTGCCCGCCGGCCTTGGCCTGAGCCAGTGTGGAGCTCCACTGGGGAAGATGCTAGGTTGAACATCAGAACCACTGCTTACAGGATAAGGGGCCTCTCCTAGCCTGGGACCTTTGGTGCCCTCCCCATGCTGGACACCTGCCTGTCCACTGAGTTCTGCCTTCTGCTGCCTCATCCTCCTGGCTCTTGGCTGGCTCCTGGCTGGCTCCTGGCCTCTGGCCCTGCCTGAAACTGAGGCTCAGAGAAGGGAAGTGAATTGTAGAAGGTCACCCTTCAGAAAGGACAGAGTTGGGCTTTGAATCCAGGTCTCCTGACTGCAAAGCCCTTGCTCTTTCTCCTTCTTCCACTGTTAGGGGAAGTGGAGGGCAGGGGTAAGAGGGGAGATTTGGAAGTCACGTGGACTTGGGGCCCAATTCCACCCCAACACTTGTTCTCTAGGGTCAACTTGAATACATCATTTAACCTTTCTGAGCCTCAATTTCCTCTTTCTCAATTGGGAAGGAAGATGCTCTGTATCCCTCATGGCTGTGGTGGCGACAAGTTCCACCTGTAAAACCCAGTACCTAGCAAACTCCTCGCAAATACTGGTTCAGGCCCCAGTCCCCTCCTGTCACTCCTCTAGATTGTCTTGGGAGAAATAATCCTCACCCATGGAAACCAGAGCCTAACATCTCCCTGCCTAAATCTCTCCAGTGGTTTCCCTGTACCTTTAGAACAAAATTCCTTAGCATCACCTCCAAGGCCTGGCAGATTCTAACTCCTGCTTTACCTCTAACTTCTCCCCTCCACCTCCATTCATGTGCCCCACCCACTTGAACATCATTCCCAACGATGCACCAAGCTCTTTCCCTCCTTATGGTCTTTGCACATGCTGTTCCCTGTGTCTGAAAAGCTCTTCCTTGCATTCGTTATCTGGCTAAGTCCTTATTCTCCTTTAGGCTGCAGCTTAAAAGACAAATGTGCAAAGAAGCCTATTCTGCTCTCCTAACTTAGGTACCTATTACTAGTATTCTCACACACAGCATTTCACTGTTGGTTTTCAGAGCAACATAGCTAGCGGTTAAGAGAGCAGCATCAGAGCAAGATTGCCTCAGACCACTGGCTTTGTCCCTTAGTAAGTCCATGACCACAGGAAAATTACTTAACTTCTCTGTGCCTTGGCTTCTTCGTTTTGAAAATTGAGATGACTGTACCTATCTGTGACAGGAAGCTTTTGATATATAACAAACCACCCCAAAGCTCAGTGGTTGAAAACTATTACTTATTTAGCTCTCATTTCTATAGTTTGGCAATTTGGGTTGGGTTCAGCTGGGGGGTTCTTCCGCTGTGGGCTGGGCTTGGCTGAACTTGGCTCATACTCACTCATGCATCTGCACTTAGTTAGGTCTGGGTTGGCTGATGCAACTTGGAGTTTTGCTCTGTGTGACGTGTTATCCTGGGCTCGTTCACATGGAGGTTGCAAGTCCCAAGAGAAATAAGAATCTAAGCCCTAATTCCCAAACACTTTTCAGGTATCTATGTCTTACAAATTAGGATGAGAGGGAACTACCAAAGAGTAAGCATACAGGAGGTTGTGATAAAATGGGGGCCATTACTATAATTAGTCTACTACACTACCCCACTGGGCCTGTTGGGGGGAATAAAATGAGAGTTTTGCTTGTAAAGTGCTTAGCACAGTGCCTGGCTTGTTAGTTAGTACTAAATAAATAATTAACCCTTCTTATTATTTTGTGAAATAGGACTTGAGGCTTTGACATATTAGGTAGCTTCCTTTAGGACAGCCCTCCCCTCCACCACCATTAAACGGTGGGGATTTGAATCTAGTTTCCACCTCCCTCCGGGGACTGACCTCTTAACTAGTATGCTGTGCTGCTCCACCCACATAGACACATAATGGCAGAAACTCACCCAAAGCCATGAGGTCAGTCTGCAGATGGACCACAATTCAAGCCCAGGTCTGTGCCTGACCCCAGAGTCCTCCACTTCACTTTAATCAGCCAGGTTGCCTTGGGTACTGTGTTTGTCATTAGTCTAAAATTTCATAGCTGGAAGAAAATATTTGTTTTGGTATCCTCCTCCAGCAGTAACAATTTTCTGCTTGCATTTTTCTGTTGTTTGGCTCAGATGAATAGCAGTTTTCATCTTTGCTCTGTGTTATCATGTACACAGAACTGCTGTTGAGGAGCTAACAGCATGCTTGCTTAGTCATTATTCTGGGAAGGGGTGCCAACCAGTCAATAGCCTTTATTTTTGTATGACTCTGTACACCGCAAATGCAGAAATAATGCACAGCATCCAAATATGGAGCTACCATTGGACAACTATCATTTCTGGAGGTGGGCAAAGCAGAGGTGGCACCGCGTGGAGCTGGAGCCGCAGAACTGATTCTGACTTGCTTTCTTTGTCAGGAGCCCAGGAGCTGGGTTAACCTCCCTGAATGATTCACTGTGATAGAGTCTGTGATAGATTCGGTGGCTTTTACCCACCCCAAAGAGAAAGCAAACAGCACGGGAGTGATGCCAGGACTAGCAAAACTTGGGGGAAAAAAGGTAGATTGCAGGGAATGGGGGTGAGCAGGTCTAACCGTGAATCCAGCAAAGCGGTGGGGTGCCCACAAAATCTTTCTGTGAGCCCCAAGGTGATTACTCAAGGTCAATGCGGGTTCTATGTGGGGTCTGCCATGGGACCGCCTTGCGGAGTTTGGGAGGTCTTAGGACCAGGTCAAACAGGATGGTTAGTGCCATCTGATCAGTTCACAGGGATGCCAGGCCAGAGATGGGATGTGAGATGGAAGGCCAGCAAATGGAGCCAAAGACAGACAGGTTACAATCAGCTCTTAGAGGTCTTGGCATGGGTAAAGGCAAGTGAGCTAGTTCAGTCCTTTGTTCAACAAATCCCGACTGAGCTGGAGTTATGTGCCAAACACTATTCTAGGTTTGGAGGCCTCTGTGGTGAACAAGATAAAGTCCCTGCCCTTGTGGAGTAAAGACACAAAAAAGATACTATTAAAATAGATGATGGTAATCAATGCCGTGAAGAAAATAAACAGATTGACGGAGTAAGGCTGGGGAGGGACCCTTTCAAATAACAGTCAGGAAAGGCTGCTTTGAGACTGGAGCTGAGGCCTGAATGATGAGGAGGAGCTAGTCAAGGGACCCTGGGGGGTTGCAGGGAGAAGCATTCCAAAGGAAGTGCAAAGGCCCTCGGGCTGGACTGAACTTAGCATTTCAAGGGGTAGATAAAAGCCCAACATGGCTGGAAGAGGGAGGAGATGTGGCCAATTTGTGTAGTGCTCTGGGCATCATAAAGGAGTTTGGATTTTATCCTGTGTGTAACGAGAATCCACAGGAGGATTTTCAGCAGGGGAATGGTTTGATCTGAGTTCTGAGAATGTCCTAGCTCTGCAGGCACATAGTTTTCTAGAATAAATAAGAACAAGCAGATCTTGTTTTATTGAAGTGGAGGGGCGTGGTGGGAGAAGACCCTGAATCAGGGACTTTTAACTATATGGCGAATCTCGATGGCAGCGAAGGGTTTGATAAAGGCTCTTGGGAGGGAATGGAGATGGTATGACAGTGATGGGCTTGATTTATTCCCCCACAATGTTGATCCAGGATTACTGTCAGGCTGGGAGGAGACTCTCTGGTAGTGTCCCTGAGGCTCTGCCCCAGACTCTCTCCTGTTCAACATTTCTATTTGTAAATTGGCAGAAGACTCAGAAGATGTGCTCATCAGACATGCAGCTGACATGGAGCTGTCAGGGACAGCTAATACCACGGATGACAGGCTCAAGATTCACTGTGATGATCCTCCACAGGCTGGAGTGATGGAACGAAACCAGCAATATTCCTGATTGCATTCAGATTGGGGAAGAAAGCCCAGCCAGGGATCAGGGAGACCTTGCTGGATAACAATCTCCTGAAAGGAAGCCCAGGCTAGGCTGGGGGTGGGGAGGAATTAGTGGAGGCAGCTGGACCCAGCCAAGTCCCTACATCAGTTTCTTGCCTCCGAGTGGAAAGGCCCTTAGCCTTTCAGGGTCATTCTTCCCATCTGTAAATTGGGGATGATTTTGGCTACTGCCCAGGCATGTGGGGAGGATTAAATATGAACACATATGTGGATGACTGGCTTCCTGTCTGGCCCGTAGTAGGCTCACAACAAATGCAAGGGAAATATGAATTTGGTTGGCAAGAGAAGAATGGATATCCTATGGCAACCTTTCAAGGGCACCTGGCAGGGCTTACAGCCGGGGTGGGCCCCTATGTTCTCGGCACACCAATGCCAGCTTTCTAAGAGTCTCATTGGTTTCTGCGGTATGTAGAGGAGAATGGCCTGGAGGGGTCAGGTCTGGAAGCCACATCGCCCAAAAGCCACTGTGAGTTCAGAATGGAGAGAAGAAGGTGGTTGCAGCTGCGGTGGGGGGGCGGGGGGAACATGAATGTTTCCTTAAACACCACAAAGGCTGCAGTGTGGGAACGAATGGGGAAGATGCTTTCTTCATTGCTCTGGATGCCTGTGAGGAGAGGTTGTGCAGAGGCACATATGGATGCATCATAACTAAGATCTAAACATTGATAATTACATTATAATAATTATGCTGTGAGCATTTCTTGAGGGCCCACTACGTACCCGGCTTGTGCTAAGTGTTTCGTACAACTTATAGAATGCTCATAGTCTAACCTTGACAGATGAGGACTACAAGGTGTAGAAGGCAGCTCTTGAGAGGCAGAGCAGGGATTCACACTCAGCCCCTGCTAGTTCCTGTCTGCTAGCCTGGCTTCAGGTTGGGGAGGGCAGGAGTGATCTCCCAGGTGCTGAGAAGGGACTATCATGGGGTGTTTTTTGGTACAGGGATCTCAGGGCCCTGTGGGGCTTCTAGAAGCTACTTTGAATATGTATGTGTAATATTTGTATACAATAAAGCAGAAAGCAAATACAGACAAATACAATGACTAGTGTGTTACGACCCTATGTAACCATTACCCGGCTTTAGCAATGATCAACATATGGCCAATCTTGTTTCATCTATTACTTTTTCCTCCTTCTGCTAGATTAATTTTAAAGGCAGTCCCAGGCATCATTTTCTCTGTAAATACTATGTATTTCTAAGAGATAAGGACTCTTTGTTGTTGTTAGGTATAACCACAATACCATTATCACAATTTTTAAAAATTAACATAATTGTACTGTGTCTTTCTAATTCAGTGAAGCTGTTGATGTATGGCTTGCTTTGCAAAGTATTTGGGGAGGGGAGTCAAAAACTAGTCCTTCAAATGTCTGAATTCTGTGACTTGAGACTCACCTGTTCCTTTTGAGGCGGATGGTGAAGAGGAGGAAGAGGAGGGGGATCTAAAACTTGAGACCTCGGATTGGCAGCCCCTTTATTCTGATTGTTCTCAGGGGGACACAGCCGGGAAAGTGAGGCCTATTTATAGGCCTAAGTCTAGACATGGGAAGGAGGCAGAGGAAGGGAATAGGTGACAAGTCAGGGAAAGGGGACAGAAGAGAGAGTGGAGGGAAAGAGAAAATAATAGAGAGTGACATTGCTGCACACACAGCTCCAGTGGCCCTCCAGGAGCCGGCCAGGACCAGCTCACACTAGCTAATGCTCACAGCCGACACTGACTGAATGTTTCCTGTGCACGGCACTGTGCTGAGCTCACATACCAGTGACCTCACTGAATGCTCCCAACCATCCCATGAGGCAGGTGATGTTAGGTGCCACACCCGTTTTACAGGGGAAGACACTGAGGTTCCAGGGTCTGACATGAAAAGAGCAGTGGTGCCTGGATTCAAACCCAGGTCTGTTTGTCTGGAGTCTGCTTTTTGCAGGCATTACTCTCTGCCTCCAAGCCTGGTAAGGTTCCATGTGGGGGTAGAGAGGCTAATGTTCAAGAAGTATGACTGTCTTGGCTGCTGGACTATTGGTACATTCCCATGTCTTTAGTACATAGCTCTTCCCCAAGCTCCCCAAGCACTGTGAACCACCAAGTGTTTGCCTCAGGACTCATCAGGACCCAGCGACTAAAGGTTTCCTGTCTGGCACAGCAGGAAGCCTCTAAGACTGTAGGCTGTGTCCACTCTGATTGACTGTTAAATGCAGTGACTACTTCCCTGGGTCTGTGTTTGGTGACATGTGAATTGTGTGCCTGCCTGTTTCTGTTTGTGTGTATGTGTGTATGTGTGCTTGTACACAATGAGTATTACCAGGAAGGCATGGACCCTGCTGGAAGCATTCCATGGTCACCGTTTTGGAGACTCATCATGCCCTCTGAGAGGCTGGCCAGAGCTGGATCGTGTGCTGGGCCTCCAGACTGCAAAGCCTAAGCCACAGCAGCTGAGCTCCCCTATGGGGCTCCTCGATTTTTTCTCTTGGGTCTTCTTCATCATCTTCTCCTTCAGCACTCCCATGATAGAAGGCTGAGCCGTTTCCAGAATACTTGGTGTGGGCCACATCATCCACCTCTCATAGGAGCCTCTTGAGTGGGGACAGCAGATGGTTCTAGGTTGGTGGCTCTTGACCTCCTGGGAGCACTAGGAAGGAAGGTGCCTGCTTGCCAGGGATGCTGGTGAGTTGGGCGGGACCACCAGCCAGGCCAGTAGGATTGCAATCCTTTCTACACCTGGAGAGAAGTGGCAATGAGGAGCCTAGGATCCAGGAGACCATCAGGTGCTATCAGACAGGTGCTGACCAGCAAGGGTGTAGTGGAGGACCCAGGGTCCAAGGTGCAGGTTGAGGCCAATATTTAGTTTCAGGAAGACCCCAGTGAATCAGTGCAGGGATCTCCCAACTGCTGGTGCTGCCCATGAAGTGAGACCCAGTCCACAGGCTGTGATTGGGTCAGAGGCCATGCCAGAGTGAACATGAGTATCCAAGACACTACTGTATGAGATCCAGGGGCGGGGACCAACCAAGGCTGACAGTGGTGTAAACATGACAGCTGACCTTTGAATCGCCCTTACTCTATGCCAGACACCATTCAAAGTGCTTTGCACCTCTATGATACTCCTAGTAATGAGAGGAGGAGACAGAATACCAAGATGCTGAACAATCTCCCCAGGTTCATACTGATGGGAAGTGACTGGGTCAGGGTGTAAGCTCAGGCTGTCCACTCCACCATTCTGCAGTGAGGTGATGGGGGCTGTGCTACGCTCCTGTGGGCTTCCCAGGGCTCAGCCCCAGCACCCTAGACTCTGCACTTAGAGCTGTTGGCTTGCTCCTGACACCTTGGTTGCTGGGTAAAATTTCCCAGTGAACCCCTTCTGTGGTCTTTCATTGCTTCAGGTCCTGAGCATGAAGAACAAGGAGGAATGGACTAGAATTAAGGCTCAGTGAGGCTGTGACTTGCCCCAGCTCACTCAGCAAGGTTGTTGGGAGAGGATCCAGGTTTCGCCATTTTTCAAAACCATGCTCTCAGTACTGCATCCCACCACTGTGGTATAGGACCCTCTGGGGGTCCACTGTGTGCGCTGGGTTCTCTTACCTGGAAGTGTGTTTTTGTCATGTTATGCATCCATCTCCCTTTTCTGGGGCCTATGTCCTTCTGCAGAGCCATGCCTTGGTGAGCTGGCACTAACACCGTCTGTCTCTCTGACCCATTTCCAGAGCTCTGGAGCTCAGCAGTGGCAAAGATGAGATCTCCTTGTTGGTGGAACAGGAGTTCCTGAGCCTCACTAAAGAGCACTCGATCCTGGTCAAAGAGAGTTCTGGGGAGCTGGAGGCACCAGGCAGCTCTCCTGAGGGGACCAGAATGCTGGCTTCCTGCATTCTTGCCCCTCCTCTAGCGGCAGGCAGTAATGAGCACCCCAGAGCCTCCATGATTGTCGGAGACAAGCTTCTGAAGCAGAAGGTGGCCATGCCCATTATCAGCAGCAGGCAGGACTGTGATTCTGCCACGTCTACTGTCACAGACATTCTGCGTGCCGCCAAGGTCAAGAGCAGCAAGGGGACAGAGGACAGGGGCCACATCCTGGGTGACTCCAACTTGGAGGTCAGCAAGCTTCTGTCCCAGTTCCCACTGAAGTCCATTGAGACATCCAAGGCCCCCGACAACAAGAGGGTGCTGAACGAGACAAGAGTCACCAAGGACTTCCTACAGGACAACCTGTTCGGAGGCCCTGTAGCCAAGGAGCCCACAGGGCTGAGCCCATTTCTGCTGCTGCCTCCCCCACCTCCTCCTGCACCCCCTGACAAGCTCCCTGAGCTCCCTGCTCAGAAGAGGCAGCTCCCAGTGTTTGCCAAGATCTGTTCCAAGCCCGAGGCTGACCCTGCTGTGGAGAGGCACCACTTGATGGGTAAGTGGGGCTGGAACTGGGGTAGAGTGGGCCTGCAAGGAGGAGGTCCTTCCCAGGAAGCCAATCAGGGCTGCAGCATGTACATAAAGCATCTTTGTGCAAAGCAGGACAAAGCAGCCTCTCTGGTGGGCACAGCCCCGAGGGACAGGCTGTTTCCAACCCCCACAGGCTTCTTTTGCTGGGTGCCCCTGTGCAGGGCACAGCTTTTGTAAGCAAACCCAGAGTCCCTGATCCCAACATACTTTGAGAAGAGAAATAGGCACCATGTAGTAACTGGCTTAACTTTGGAATCAAACAGGTATCCAGAATACATTGAAGGAAGTGTTTACCCCAGCTGGGTTCAGGGCAAAACTGAAGCATGGGGATGCCAAGATGTATAGAAGAGAAATTTGATTGGTAGCTGGGGTCATTTGGCATCTATCTCATGGAGGCACCTTTTCTGGACATGAGGCCTGGTCCTCCCTCTCTGGGGTAGGGGGGATATGTGTAAATTATCCAGACACAGTGCAGACTATTGACTCTGGGATCTGTTTCCTGGGACTTACTTTACTGAGGAGCTCACATTCTTCCCAGGAAAGCCAGCCACCTCCCAGTCTTCTCCCACTTTATGCCCAGGATTCTGTGTGTTGTTCTAATCTAACCAGTCAGACTATATGGTTCCAAGAAGGTAGACTGATGGCCATGGCCATTGCCTAGAGTCAGCAGTCACTAAGAGAGTGATCATACTCATGTTAGCCAAAAGAACAATTCCTTCTGGGCTATGAGCATGGATGGATAACTGACATACACCTGTATCGGGAGGGTCCAAATTCATCTACCTGAGAAAATAAGAGCAAAGTCATCCTGAACATTCTGTGTCCTGGAGCACTGCAGGAAGGCCAAGGAATCAGAGCTGTGGATAGCAAGCTGAACTCTGGGTCCTGGACAGGTTTCTAGGAGGCAGAGGGCTTTAGGATGAGGAGCTGTAGGAGAGAGATGGTTGAGCTCTTCCCTGAGGGGAGACCTTCCTCCTACCTATTCTCCAGGAGCGACCCATAGATACCTCCCTGTTGGATGGGGCTGCTGGATTGTAGGTACTTCTGTCCCACCCACCCCACCCACCACTTGCGCATGTCTGTGTGTACGAATGTGTGGGCAAAAGTATGCCAAAAGGAGTTTTGAAGGTTTGAGTGTATTTCTTAGAGAAAATGCAGGAGTGGTGTATCTAAGCATGTCTGTGTACACATTTGTGCATGTGTCTGTCACGTGTGTAGTTGTGTACATGTCACTAAGTCAAAGGAACAACAGATAGGAATGTGTATGTGTCTGTGGGTCCAGACCTTGGAAGAGGGAGCTTTGTAGATGTCTAAGGCACCTGTAAATATGAGTGGGAAGTTGCAGGTGTGTATGTCTCTGGGGAAAGGGCTATTACTAGTGGGTACTGTTATTTCAGCTCACTGGCTAGGGGCTGAATTCAGCAACCGGGGGAACTCCTGGAAAAGACTCTAGGAATGTTTTGCTAAAAATGTTGTTTCCTCCTAAATTGGCTCAGGCTAGAGCAGCTCTTTCCTTTGCTAGAATGGGGCTAGGAAGACAGCCTTCACCCCCAAGCTCAGCCCCCAAGCTTCTGGGCTAGGGGGCCAAAAGCTGGTGGGATCAGGTCTATTATTATCAACAGGTAACACTAAGGCACAGGTCCTTTCTGGCATCCAGAGAGATCCCGGTGCCTGCTGTTGGGCAGTGCAGTGCATAGCCATCCAGTGGGTGGCCAGGTTTCCCACCACTGCTGTGGAGGATCCTGTGATGGTCCCCAAAGTATGTCTGCATTGGGAGAATAAATGCTCAGTCTCTTTCGTGAGAGACCTGGGTCTGCCACCAATCTTGTCCCTGCTCCACACTCCAGCCATATCCAATGACTCACAATGTCTCCTTGATGCTTCCAGGCCTTTGCCCACAGTTATCCGTGCCTGTCATGCCTTCCTCCCCAGTACCCCTGGATATAAGGCCTTGCTGCAACCCTACTCCCTTCTGGAAGGAACCTTCTCAGACAGAAGCAGTCTCAGCCACCCTGTTCTCCATTTCTTCCCTCTGCCACCTCGTGGTGTTCATCTGCCTTGTCCTGGGGCTATTTCTGGGAATGTGTCTCTTTTTTTCCTTGTTATGAGCTCCTGCAGGGCACAGTCTGGCTCTGACTCACAACTGTGTCCCCAGCACTCAGGTCAAGGCCTGGCACTGAGAAGTGAGCTGAATCACCTGTGAGTAATAAAACAAAAGTAGAATTCAGGATGAGAGACCAAAGCGTGTGGCTCAGACCACATGTTTTGTAGGAATGTGTGACTCCCTCACTAAGCCATGTGCTCACTGAAAGCAGGAACTGTGTCCACAACATCCTTGTATTCTTAGCCTGGCACTATGGATGGTTGGAGTGAAGGAAGGGTGGAAGGAAAGAAGGGTGGAAGGAGAGGAAAGAAAAGAAAGGTAATTCAAATAAAGGAATGATAGAAGGAAGGATGAAGGAGTGGATGGATGGAAGGAAGGTAGGAAGATAAAGATGGATAGACAGTCAAATGGATGGACAGATGGATGGATGAATAAGTAGATGGATAGAAGGAAGAAAGGCAAAGATGATGGACAGATGGGTGGATGAATGAACAGATGGATGGATTGATGGATGCATGAGATTGGGGGATCAGAATGGGCAGGGGCCAGGGAGGGTTTCAGGGAGAGATTGGGATTGTATTTGGCCGAAACAGAGTCCCCCAGAGTGGTCCAAGCCTCAGGTGTGTGCTCCAGAGGATTCATCATTTAGTCCACAGAAAGGTGCTTCTGGCATCCAGCACTTGGCCTTCCAGAGGCATTGACTCAGTTTCTCTCCTGCTATAGAATGGCGCCCTGGCACCAAGGAGCCAACAAAGGGTCAAGAGAGCCTCTTTCTCAGTCAGTGGCCGCAGAGCCAGAAGGACACCTGTGGTGAGGAGGGTTGCTGTGACCCAGTGGGCACCGCATCACTGACCCTGCCGCCCAAGAAACCTGCATGTCCAGCCGAGAAGAACTTGCTCTATGAGTTCCTTGGGGCCACCAAGAACCCAAGTGGGCAGCCGAGACTTCGAAACAAAGTAGAAGTGGATGGGCCAGAGCTGAAACGTGAGCTGACCTACCCAGGGAGGGACTGGAGGGGAGGGGGGGTTGCAGTGACCCTCACAGGCTTCAGGGTGGCTCTGTCACCAAGTGGCTGTCTTATCTATAGGCAATTTGCGGCCTTTCTAGAGGTGTCAGTTTTTAAACCCATAAAATGGGGGCAGTAACTTTCTCCCTATATCCCTTGTTGGGAATACAGTTGCTAGAGAAATGTGGTTGGCTTTCGAGGGTCACATCAGCATTATTAATGGTCACTTCTGAATATAGCCCTGACCCAGCATGTATTATATCCTCTCAAATTGCCCAAGCCAAAACAAAAAATCCTTGCTTTAGATTACTTCTGCATTGAGATTATGTTCCTGCTTTCTCTTCCTATAGGTGTTCTCGTCAAACCTCTTTTCCCAAAAGGATGCCAATAAGGGGGAAACTGAGGACCCATTTCTGGTTTTATAACCCCCTACAACATCTTGTAGAAAGGAAGAAGCCAGGATTCTTATCTTGAAACAACTCAGCCTAACTTCATTCATTTAAACCAATTTTGATTCACTGCATGCTGAATTAGTTAATGTTTTAAAATATATATTTTTTAATTCCCATATAGATACAACAACCTGTGAAAGTTTCTTAGTGTTGCCAAATATATGTCCTTAGGGAGGGCTGCTTTAATCATTTGATAAGGATGAATTCCAATGGCATAGCAGTGGTTCACATAAAGTTGGATTTTTCCAAAGCAGTTGAAAGAATTTCATTTTGTAAGTAGGTGAAATATAGCCCTAGCAATCTGGCTTATTGTATTCCCTTGCTAAACTGCCTTCTTTACTAGTGAATGATGGAAAGAAAAGCTCCAAGCCAGACCTTCTGGGATTTTCATCCCTTCCAAATTGGCAAGGTGTGAACTAATGATGTTTACCTATAGTTGGAAATGTACTAGGACTTTGAAGAACCCTCTTGGAGCTTAAAGGACCTGACCTGTGAGACTGTGAATCCCCAGGGAAGTTGTGATGCTGAAGGTGTCCTGGCCTTTCCCTGCCTCCATTACTGACCCGCTTTACCTCTCCTGTGACTTGCAGTTAACGCACCTGTGACGGTTGCTGACAAGAACAACCCGAAGTACACAGGGAATGTTTTCACTCCACACTTTGCTACAGCCTTGACCTCAGCAACCCTGAACCAGCCACTCTGGCTCAACCTGAACTATCCACCTCCACCAGTGTTCACGAATCACTCTACCTTCCTGCAGTATCAGGTCAGTGAACGGGCCTGGCTCTCCTGTGGACATCCACAGGGGTTTTGGCCACAGAGGAGGCGTGGCTGGCAGGAAGTCTATTTCACAAAGAGTCTTTAGACTCTTCTGAATCCCTTCCCTACATGCAAGAGGCTTCGCTGGGGCTATGGAAGGGCACTGTCAACTTGTCATCTTGTTGGTTATTTTTTTCATTGTGGTCACATCAGATCTACCCCTTGGTTCATGTGCATGCGTGTGCACACCTCCACAAACACATATATGTATATTTAGTCCTAACTTTCCGCTGTCTGAATTCCAGTTCACACTGTGCTCTTTATTGCAGAGTCTCTTTGCTAGTTGTGGCTGGTTAAGTGCTTGGGCTCCCAGGAGAAGATGATGTCACAGTCCTTGTTTCCCACCTCCTTCCTGTGACTTCCTTTGAAGTTGGATGACATATATCCTAGATTATTTGGGACAGTCCCAATTTAGGTCTTCTGTTTCAGAATAATATTAATGGCATCTCTTTTCACTCTCAAGTGTCCTGGTTTGGACAACAAATTACAGTCAGCCCTCTGTATCCACGGGTTCCACATCCACAGATTCAACCAATCTTGGATGGAAAATACTTGAAGAAGGAAACAATTAAAAAAAATACAACAACAAAAAATATGCAAATAAAAGATAATATAGTATAATAACTATTTACATAGTACATTATTAGACATTGTTAGTAATCTAGAGATTAAAGGATACAGGAGCATGTGCATAAGCTGCGTGCAAATACTATGCCATTTTATATCAGGGACTTGAGCATCCTCATATCCCTTTTTATATCAGGGACTTGAACATCTTTATATGTCATTGTATATCAGGGACTAGAGCATCCTCATATGCCATTTTATTTTATTAGAGACAGAGTCTCACTTTATTGCCCAGGGTGGAGTGCAGTGGCACGATCTTGGCTCACTGCAATCTCTGCCTCCTAGGTTCAAGTGTTTCTCCTACCTCAGCCTCCCAAGTAGCTGGGATTACTGGTATGTGCGCCACCACACCTGGTTAATTTTTGTATTTTTAGTAGAGACAGGGTTTCACCATGTTGGCCAGGCTGGTCTCGAACTCCCCAACTCATGTGATCCACCCGTTTCCACTTCCCAAAGAGCGGGGAGTACAGGCGTAAGCCACTGCACCCAGCCTTCAAATACCATTTTATATCAGAGAGTTGAGCATCTTTATATGTCATTTTATATCGGGGACTTGAGCATCCTCAGATTTTGGTATCCACGGGGCAGGGGAGGGAGGGTGGCCTCGGAACCAATCCTCTGAGGATACCATGGGATGAGTGTATATGGCCACCTTACTTAAACTACACCCAAGCAGTCTTAGCTTGTATCAACCAAGGTGGTTTGGCACGCATTCTTGTTCTTGGGCTCGTAGCTAAAGGAGAAAATCAGTGGCCAGACACAAAGGGACAGTGAAGCACCTGTAGCAGGGCTGGAAATTCTACTCACAGAACTTATTTATGCAGGGAAAATGTAGTTTCTTTATTTTGTCGATTTAACTTAATATCCCTTAAGAGCTTCCACCCACTGGGTAGAAGGAGGGAAAAATTAAATAAATGTCCACTCTGGTTTAAGCCTTAGCCCAATCCAATAACTTAAATAGTCCCTTTAGGTAGAACTCAATTTTTTCAGGAAAGATTCTCCATGCCTAAGATTTCTGTCTTCTGTTCCCCTCACTGGCTTCTCTCCAGAATTGTATGTCATTGTATGGGGAAGGGCAGGAACTCAAATTTGTGCATCCAGGACCTTGGCAATTTGCTGCCGCAGCCTGGCCCAGCACAGCCTGAAGTAAGAAAGCAGAGAAGGGAATATTTCCAACTTGGTTTGTCCTGTTGCTATGTCCCTTCCCCCCTCTCCATCCCCAGGAACCCTATGCCGTTCTTTCCCTTTCAACACAGCACAAGCCTTATGTCCTACGGGGAAAGGGGATTGGCTCTTCTCTATATAAAGACTCTTCAATCTGCCCCACCAGGCTTAGCTTCTGAATCTTAAAGGAACTTAGCAAAGTCTCTCTCTGTTTTGTTTGCAAGCTTTTTGTTTGTGTGTGAGTTTGCTAAAGAGAACAAGTACCCATCCCCTCCCCAGGGAAGGAAAGCTCACACCCCACTGTGGAGGTGAGAGGTTGTGATGAAAGGTGACCTAAGAAGGAAGCTGAAGTGGACTAGTTTCACATTAGTAGTTTATTGTCATGGACCAGTTTCATATTAGTAGTCTATTGTCCTTACACAGGTCTTGAAATGTTCTGTTCATTGATTCACTGACTCCTTTACCAATATGCCTCTACCCTTTCATTTTTGTGTGCTTATTCACTTTTCATTTACTCACCTACTCATGATTTACTCATTTCTATGTATTTATTTGCTCATTAATTTAAGTAATTTTGAAAACCTTTTCTCCCTACACCTACTATAGGCTGAGCATTGTTCTAGGTGGAGAGATTCAAAGATGACTAAAGTCAGGTGTGGCGGCGTGTGCCTGGAGCCCCAGCCTACACCGGAGGCTGAGACAGGAGAATTGCCTGAGCTCAGGAGTTCAAGGCTAGCCTGGACAAGATAGCGAAACCCTGTCTCTAAAAAAAAAAAATGACTAAGAAAGAAGCTTGGAGTATAATACAAGTTCAGGAATAAACCAGAGACCAGCTCTATGCATCTCCATCTCTAAAGGGGAAACAACGGCATAATTCATTTAGTATAAGCCAATTCACTCTAAAATGCCCTCACAGAGCTCACCATGTAAAACTAATTTGCAATGGTTTGCTTTATTAAGTGGGGATAGCATCTCTTTGCTATGTTAATTTCTTCTGACTTTTTGGAGTGGGTGAGATTTGGACATACCATTTTCTGAGCATGAAGGTCCTCTGTCTTTAGCATCGTAGGGCTGTCTATGAGGTTCCTGCACTTCTGAACTGAAGCAGCAGAAGGACGCTGGCTGGTAAGGCCTGCTGGGTTCTATGAGACAGTTTAAGCACTGAATGGGCCCAGCTGAAGTTGGCTGTGGAAGGCATTGGTCCTCCCAGGTGGTAAGGGAGGACAGCATAATTTACCTTCTCCCAGCTTCTGTGATCTCACAATGCTGTCCAGCTTCAAGATAGCTGAACAAGGGGCCTGAGATAATAGCAGGCAGGTTTTGAAATCAGTAGACTTGGCTTTAAAGGTTCTGCTGCTTCCAAGTTAGGCCTTAGGCTAGTTAGCTGCTCAGAGTCACGGTTTCCTCACTTGTGAAATGGGTTCATAATAATTACAGCAGCAGCAGTAGCAGCAGCTACTGATATGGTTGTAAGGATTAATTGAGTCCATGGAAGGGTAAAGGCTCTGTAAAATTTAAGCTGTGACACAGATGTTGGTTTTTATTATTATTCAGCCTCAATCTTCCAAGGAAATGGGGTCAGAGAGCTTCACAGACCTTGAGGGGACAGAGAGGAGAAATGGGGAATGGTCTAGCCTAGTCTCTTCCCTCCTTAGTACTGGGAATAAAGATGAGGTCCCAAATCCAATTTACTCAGAGCTCTGTGGTGGGAGGACTCAGAGATGTGGAAGACAAAGTCTCCAACACTGAGGAGCTTCAGAAGCTCCTGGGCGACTTGGCATAAAGGAACTCTGCTCCCAATTAAGGAGGGAGGGTGCATGGGAAGAAGCCACGGCTTAAGAAAAGAAGAGTGAATGTTTATTTACCCTTCCCTGTGATTTTACAAACTTGCAATTCTAACAACTAGAAATATTGCTGAAGTCATGCAGTGTTTTCTAACTCATGAGTGTGGCACCATCTCCTGAGAATCCGCCCCTGGACTGAGCAGCGGTGGGCAGCTGTTTGCCATCCACAGAACCTAGGGCAGCCTGGCACAAGCAGGTGTGGGATGGTGGTGGCTGGGAAAGTTGGCTGTAGAAAGCAACGGGCACCTTCCTCCCTGATGCTGCCAGGAGGACCAGGGCCACCAGCTTAAGTGCTCTGCTGTCCCTACTGGATGGGCTCCTGTGAGGGGTGGATGGCATGGCCCATGCTGGGCATTCTGGAGACTGCTCAGTGCTATACCTGAGGGAGAAGATGATGAAAAAGAGGCAGAGGGAAGATGAAAGAGTCCCATAAGGAAGCTCAGCTGCGCAACTTAGGCTCTGCAGTCTGGCAGCATAGCTCTGGCCACCCTCTGAGAGGGCACAATGAGCCTCAAAAATGATGACATGGAATGCTCCCAGCAGAGATCTTTGTGTATGATGCTGTGCACACACACACATGCACACAAACGATATATATGCATGTCTGATGTACACACATAGAAACAGGCAGGTGCAAAACTGCCTGTAGAAAGCAGAGATGAGTGCTAACGGGGTTCAGAGGAGGAGGTGAAACAGAGGAGGGACACTTAGCAACCTGCCTAGTGGCCTTGGAGCTCACAGAGGGCTGGGAACAGGTAAGGCAATCCCATCAGTCTGACTGCTCTGTCCAGGTTCAGGCAGAGGCTGGGGTTGCAGGGACTGGGCAGTGGTCATAATGGGAGAGAGAGGCTGCCCTGGGCTGTAGGGCTTGGAGTAAAGGGCAGCAGGTGAGTGGTTTCAGGTGAAGGTGTGGGCAGAAGTGGGAGAAGCCTGAGCACAGGAATGTCAGGAGTGTCCCCTGCATGGGAGCAGAGAGCAAGGAGGGCTCTGAGAAGATGTGCACTCTTGGGAACCTGATAGATGGAGCAGGAGGAGAACAGGGAGGCCTACTCACAGACTCCATATCAGAAAGTCCACAGGCCATGAGGAAATCCTCAAGGGTGTAGGATCAGCCATCATCAATACTTTGGTCATTGGCACAAGCTGAGCCCAGAATGAAGGCAGCCTCTCGGGCAGCGGATCTTCTGAGATGTCCTGGGCTGAGAGGTGCTTTGGGTTTTGAGCCTCATCTTAAGGGAAAACTGGATTTGCTGGTGGAGGCAGAGTCTGGGACTAGAAATGACCACTGCCACAGCAGCAGTTCTGCGGGGGGTGTGTGTGTGTGTGTGTGTGTCTTATGTCTGTGTGTGAACACATGAGCACCCCAAGACAGAATTGTGAGTAAAATATCAATTTCCCATCTGGCTGAACTGCCAGAAAGCTGTTTAAGAGAGGAGGCAGTGAGGGATGACAAACACACTGAACATTGAGTCCTTAGTATGTGCTGGGCACTATTGTAAGCTCTTTAGATGTGCTAACACATTCATCCTCACACTGCCCCTCTCCGTACGCTACAGACACAGCTATATGCATGGGCACATAGATACACAGCAACACTAACACGCCTGGGTTCACAGTTGTATATTTGTACACAGAAATACACAGCTGCATAGACACAAGTGCAAACACACATGCAGGTGTACTTAAACATGGATGCAAACCAACACTCACACGTAGAGATGTGCATGGACACCTTGTGTCTTCAGGGGGCAGGTATGGGATTAGGAGAAGTCATTTAGAAAAGTTGTGTGGACAGCAACAAAGATAATGTGGCTACCTTCACAGGCTTTGCGGGCCTGAGCACATGTAATTTTTTAGAGAAGGAAAAAGAGGCTCAGAGATGTGAAGTGATTTGCCTAAGGTCACACAGCCACTAAGAGAGAGATCTGGGACCCAGGAAGCAGTCAGGCTCCTGAAGCTCCTATCTCCCACACTCACAGGAAAGGCTGTGAAGGCTGCCTAAGAGGGGCTTCCTGTGTGGTGTGAGTCCTGCTTCTCCTGGTCTGATTCCAGCTGGCCTCAGACAGCCCATGGGTGTGGCCGGCGATGTGATGGGACAAACTTGACCCTGTCTGGGGACTGAGCTGAGAAGCTGCTGCCTTCTGGCAGGGAGCCCCCTGCCTGGCCATACTGAGCCTCTCTTTCTCCCCAGGGCCTGTATCCACAGCAGGCAGCGAGGATGCCCTATCAGCAGGCTTTGCATCCCCAGCTGGGATGTTACTCCCAACAGGTGAGTAGACATTCTCTCCTCCTCTGTCCCGGCTTCATGAAGGCCTTTGGGTCACAGGGTGCATCTGCTCCCTCCTCTTGGTCCAGCTGGTGACCAGCCACCTGGCCTACCATTGGCTCCGGAGTACAGACTCACATGCTGGCATGCATGTGGAAATCACAAACCGATGTCCCTGTGTGACAACACCAGGCACTTAAGGGAGCCCCTCGTGCATGCTAGGCCTGTCCGTAAGCACTGTGTCTGCACTAACTAATTTAGCCTTCAAAATTACTCTGTGAGGTAGGTAGGTTATAGATGAGGAAACCCAAGCGCAGAGAGATTAAGTAACTTGCTCAAAGTCATAAAGTGAACATACAAATTATGTGTTGCTGTGGCAATACCAATACATCGCCCCCACATCTCGGGGACTTTCAACAATGAATATTAATTTCTTGCTCGGGTCTACGGGCTGGCTGAGCTGGGCTGTGGATCAGGTTTACGTGGGTTCCACGTGCCTCTCCTGGGCCTGTGCTGAAGATTCAGTACCTGTTGCTCTTTCCACGGTGGATGGCAAGAGCCCAACAGGGCAAGAAGAAACACGTGATCCCTCTGAAATCCTCAGCTCAGACCTGTCCGTGGGAACTTCCACCCACCTTCCACTGGCCAATGCAAACGACATGGCTTCGCTCAGCGTCAGTGGGACTGAGGAGTCATATTCTTCCCATGTAGGGTTGCCAGTTAAAATCCAGGACACCCAGTTAAATTTGAATTTCAGATAAACAAGGAAAAAATGTGTAGTGTAAGTTATGTCCCAAATATTTCACATGATATACTTATGCTAAAAATATGTATTTATCTGAAATTTGAGTTTAACTGGGTGTCCTGTATTTTTATTTGCTAAATCTGGCAACACTACTTTCATGGGTGGGTCGGGATAAATATCTGTGGGACAATAATTGAAGTTTGACCTCTGGCAGGCTGGCGTGCCAATGACCATGCTTTACTTCGTCTTGTATGTAGATGCACAAAAATACCGCCTGAAAATAAAGCAGCAGAAAGAGAAATGCACACACACACACACACACACACACGCAGATAGAAACACAGGTATAGTTGTACACATGCCACCAAGCTGCGGGGGTCTGTGTGCAGGCACAGGCACACAAATAGATACAGAAGCACATTGAGGGGTATTGAGTCTTGGGGCAGGGATGAGGGTATGAGGAAAGGAGCTTAGACTGGAGGAGCAGAGGGCACCAACACCCAGCCTGCCATAGCCCCAGGCTGGCCTTGCTCCTCCATACAAAGGTGGACACTCCCACACTCCAACTCATACAGCCTCTGCCTCTCCTGTCTCCACAGGGAGCCCCACCCTCTGTGCAAACTGCACCTCTGACCTGAAATGTGTTAGAATGTTCGGGAGGGTAGGGAAGAGCCCGTAGGTGTAGGCAGCTTTGTTACCTGGGCCAGCACTGATTTCTCAGCAGCAGGAACCCTTGCATCCTGAGACGAAGCTGGGATGAGAGATGATCTGGGTCAGGAAACCTCAGCCCCATTGCCTCCACCCCTTGAACAGGAATATCATTGACCTGGCTCCAGAGAGAATATTTTTAGGCAATTACATGTATGTGTACGCACACATGCATGTGTATGTATTTGAAAAAAGTAATATAAAAACATGGTAAAAAAATTTAAAACTTGGAGGCAATCACTGTTTAATGGTTTTTTTTTTTTTACATATTTTTCCGGCGATATCTATTTATGTAAACATTTTTATATAAATGCAGCATTCTGGGCACACTGTTCCATTGCTTTTGTCAGTGAGGATTATATTTGGAGATGTCTCCAGAGCAGGCTACAAAGCTCTACTTTATAGTGTCATCAGATACATGGAATCAGGGGCACATTTTTGATAACATCGTGTGAGCCCTAGGACCTGCCTCCTCCATTTTGATCCCCTCCCAGGGCCAGGCAATTCCTCCCCCATGAGGACAGGGGTACTTTCTGCCATACTGACCCACAGGGTCATGACTCCCATCTGTCCTGGGAGGTGCTCTTGGTGTGTTCTGACCTTTAGCTCATCACCTTGGGATTTGGTGCCTGCGCCCAACATCACCAGGCCTCACATCTCCATTGGAGAACACTGGGGAGAACCAGGAGGGAGGACTCAGATTTCCAGAGAGGACACAGCATAGAGAGGCTGGTGTGAAACAAAGTATGAGCTCTGGGCTTACCCTTCCGGGGTTCTGACCACAACTCAGATGCTGGAAACACTGAGAAAGTTGCTTCACTTCTCTGAACCTCAGATTTCCTGTTTCCAATAATAATGGTCCTACCTCACAGGGCTTTCTGGAATTTTAATGACAGCATCCATGTGAAGGGCTGGGCACATTTTAAGCACTCAATGAGTGCTAGCCTTTGTGGATTTTTTTTTTTTTTTTGACGGAGTCTCGCTCTGTTGCCCAAGCTGGAGTGCAGTGGCATGATCTTAACTCACTGCAACCTTCGCCTCCTATGTTCAAGCGATTTCTCCTGCCTCAGCCTCCCGAGTAGCTGGGGCTACAGGCATGCACCATCATGCCCGACTAATTGTTGTATTTTTAGTGGAAACGGGGTTTCACCATATTGGCCAGGCTGGTCTCGAACTCCTGACCTTGTGATCCACCCGCCTCGGCCTCCCAAAGTGTTGGGATTACAGGCGTGAGCCATCACACCCAGCCCCCTTTGTGGATTTTTTTTTTTAGATAAGGGCGTATGGGGTGAGAGAGGGCTGTCAGAGTGCCCGATTCCTGAGCACTTGGACCCCAGACTTGCTATTAAAATGGAAATCCAGAAGTTTCTTCAAGTTCTGACTGATACTCCCCTCAGCACAGAAGAGGATAGATGTCAGCTCCGTATGAGAAAAGGTTTTCTGATATTTGGAGCTGTCAGTAGTGGTATGTAGTGCTCATAAGGTAATGAGCCCCGCATCATTTAGGTATTCAAGAAGATGCCTTAGTGGTCTTTTCTTTCCTCCCTCCTTCCTTCTGCCCCTCTTCGCTTTCCTCTCTCTCCCTTTCTTGCATTCATTCATTTAACATATGTTTGTTAAGCAGCGACTGTGTCCCAGGCACTGTCATAGGGCTGGGGAGAGAGTGGTCAACAAGATGGATGAGGTCTCTGCCTTGTCGCGGCAAGATGGTGGGAGCCCCAGCTCCTGGTTGGAGTTCATCACGGGCAATCTCGGAAGCCCCACTGAATTCCTGTATTTCCCTAGAGTTTGTACTCAACCCCATTGCCCTTTTTTGCCCTTCCTCCTAGACTCACACTGTTCGCGATGGCAGCCACCAGCTATGTGTGGCTATTTAAATTTAAATTAGCTGAAATTAAGTATAATTCAAAACTCAGTTCCTCATGCCCATGAGGCACATTTCAAATGCTCAATTGTCGTGTGTGGCTGGTGGCTTCCACGTCACATGGCACAGATGTAGGACATTGCTGCCATCGCAGGACTTTCCACTGGGCAGGGCTGTCTCAGACTTGGAATCTGTTGAAAGGATCTCAGGAGAGATAGAAGCCAGAGCTGTGTAAATCACAACAGCTTTCTGGGGATAATGAAAGCCTTAAAAATAAACAAGGGGCTTTTGAGATGATTATTGACAGAGGGAAAAGCTAGGGAAACAGGGAAGAGAATGGAAATAATATTGATTTGCTATGTGCTATATGCCTGTAGAAGGCATATAGGCTCAACTTCTGTAGAATTCACTACAGAAGTTGAGCCCTAGGCTTTCTCCATTCCAACATGTTGCCTTCTATGTACCCAACAGTGACTGAGGGGCACAGGAGCTGAGGCTGGGGGCGGGTGGCTGGGCTTAGAGTTGGGCTAGGGAATGGTGACCTCACCCCTCTCTTCTCTATGGCCTGCAGGTGACGCCATACAACCCACAGCAGATGGGACAGCAGATCTTCCGCTCTTCCTACACCCCACTACTGAGCTACATCCCTTTTGTCCAACCCAATTATCCCTACCCTCAGAGGACACCTCCAAAGATGTCTGCCAACCCCCGAGACCCTCCCCCAATGGCAGGAGATGGACCGCAGTACCTCTTTCCCCAAGCATATGGGTGAGTCAGCCCATACTGGAGGCCTAAGTGTATCCAGAAAGCTGGTGGGAGTGGGAGCAAGTTGAGTGGGCTTGCCAGTGCTCTCTTGGTACCTGTGTTCCATGGCTGTGGGGTGGGATGGGCCCTGTACCCATAGGCCAGTGGTTGTGTGGGTCCTGGAGGGACTTGGTGCAGCGATGAAGAGGGTCTGGGCCCTGGTGGGCTCCTTTTGTAGGTGCATTTCAGGTCTGGTTGCAGAAATGCAACTACGTGGTTCATAACATATGGATACCCCTCTCCACAGACAGGGGCAGTTGGTGCTGTGATACATTTGCCTTTACCCATGTGCTTGGTTACAACAGGACATGGCCAGCTAATCTCCTTAGAGCTCTCACCTCCCACTGTCCGCACCCTGAGCTCCTTGCCAGACTAATCTCCCGAACACCCCATTGACTTTGTGATGGGCCCTGCTGAAGAGCCTTCGACTGCTTATCAGGGCTACCCACACTTTTCCACCAAGTTCCCCAAACTGCAGAGGCAAGGAGCTCCTATTTCCTGGGATGGTCTGAGGGCTTAACATTCTGGCTCAACAACAAACTCAACATTCTGGCTGAAAATTCTACTCAAATTGTGCATGCTGTTGAGTCATAAATTTGTGTTTGTTTTAATACAATAATACATAGCCATTCATTCCCACCCACCAAACCTTCCACTAATATGGATGCTCCAAGCATCAGGTGGTGCCGTGTCATTCCTGGGAATCCCAGTCTCCCAGGCACACCCTGGGGAATGGGTGCCCGGGTTTGAAAAACTCACTTTATAGGATGAAGGCCAAACTTCCCAGCCTGACAGAGATTCCCATCCTTCCACCTCCCCATCACAGAACCTTCCCTGCTGTGCCGATCCGTGTCCCCAAACTCTCATCCTTTCAATCAGTATTTTCTCCAAATAGCTTGTTAAAAGGCATAAATGCAGAAAGTGGTTTCAGTAGTCAGATCTGTTTGGGAAAAGCTGTGGGAAACAGATAAACAGATTTCTTAACTGTTGGAATTCTCAGATCATTTAATTTCCTAGGGTGCATGGAGAATGTTCAACAAGGTGGTCAATAGTATTATTTAAACATGAAATCCATGCCCTTTTTTATTTATTATTATTTTTTTTTGAGAGTTTCACTCTTGTTGCTCAGGCTGGAGTGCAATGGTGCGATCTTGGCTCACTGCAACCTCCACCTCCCAGGTTCAAGCGATTATCTTGCCTCAGCCTCCCAAGTAGCTGGGATTACAGGCATCCACCACCACACCCAGCTAATTTTTGTATTTTTAGTAGAGACGGGGTTTCACCATGTTGGCCAGGCTGGTCTCAAACTCCTGACCTCAGGTGATCTGCCTGCCTTGGCCTACCAAAGTGCTGGGATTACAGCCATGAGCCACTGCGCCCAGCATCCACACCCTTTTAAAAAAATATTTCCTTCCTTTCCTTTCCTTTCCTTTCCTTTCCTTTCCTTTCCTTTCCTTTCCTTTCCTTTCCTTTCCTTTCCTCTCCTCTCCTCTCCTCTCCTCTCCTCTCCTTTCTTTCCTTCCTTCCTTCCTTCCTTCCTTTCTTCCTTCCTACCTTCCTTCCTTCCTTCCTTCTTTCCTCCCTCCCTCCCTCTTTTCCTCTCTCCCTCCCTCTCTTTTCCTTTCTCTTGCAGAGTATAGCATGGTGTGTTCCACCTAACACACCCTGGGAAACGCTGTATTAACACATGTAGTTAATTTGAATTTAGCCTGCAGGGGACCCATAGATGAATAGCATATGCTTCTTCCCTTCAGAGAACTGAGAGCAGATGAAATGTGGGTACAACAATGTTAGTGCCCTGGCAAAGTGAAAGCCATCAAAGTGGCCCGAGGACAGAGGCAGGATCCCTGCAGCGGGGGAGGTTCCTGTGAGCAGTGCTGGGAGGAGGGCATTCCAGGCAGGAGGAGCAAGGCCCTCAGATGGGAAGGCATGCGGCAAGCTGGAGGCCTGGGGAATAAAGGCGTCTGGCTGAAGCATTAGATTTGTCTCTGAAAAAGGTGGAAAACAGGATTGGAAAAGGGAGGTTGGGACTGGATTATGAAAGGCTTTGGACTGCTAGGCCTGGGGATCCAGGGAAGATTTATGCACATCAGAGTGAATTGATGGGGTGGAAGTAAGAGAAACAGGAAGCAGGATAGGGTGTGGTCTGGAGGTGGCTCTAGGGGCCTATGGGAGAGATTATCATCCCCTAGAGGTGAGAATAGAGACCCAGATAAGCTGCCTGCAGGCTGGCCAACTTCCCACATTCTGTGCGGTGACTCTGGTTTCTGGGAAGATAGACTTGCTGAAGGAGATAGCCCTGGCTGTGTCTGGGAGGAAGAGCGGTCTTAATGTCTCCTCAGTCAGCTTTCGGGAACCACCGATCGGGAGCTGTGAGACCAGAAGGTTGAGACCTGGTCTCCACAGGTCTGCAGAGGTTGGAGGAGTGGGAAGGTAACCTGAGGAAGGAGCCCCCTGAGAAGTGGGAGACAGCCTGGGGAGAGCCAGAGACAGCGGAGGCAAAGAGGAGGGTGAGGAGAAGGAGCGGGGTGGATTGGCGTTCTGAGAGGCTGAGGAAACCAGGATCACGAGGTCAGAAAAATAATGTAAAGGGTGCAAGCCTGAGTACCCAGAGGGGATGATCTGTTCATTCAAAAAACATTGATCCAGCATCTTGTATGTGCCTGGCACTGTTGTAGGCACCAGGGATAATGGAGTGAATGAGACAAAAGTTTTCCTTCTCTTAAGGAACTTTCATTCTAGGAGGAGAAATGGACAATAAGGAGATAAACAAGCAAGTATGCAAAGTCAGGTCCTTGGGATATGGGTTAGGGTGGGGAGAAGAATCAAGGGTAGCCTGTTGAACCAAGATCTAAATGAAATGAGAGAATGAACCATGCATCTATGTCGGGGATGAGCCTCTGGGCAGAAAGAATAGAAAGTGCAAAGGCTCTGAGGTGGGAACCTGTGGCTGCAGCACAAACAGTGAGGGACGGAGTGCGTGGAATTAAAATCAGAGGTAGCCAGGGCCAGACTAGACAAGGCCTGGTAGGCATGGCTAGAAGTCTTGTTTCAGGAGCAGTGGAAAACCATGTAGGCTTTTACATTGATGAGGACGTGTTCTAATTTTCTATATAAAACAGATCACATTGGCCAATGTCTGAAGAATGGGCTATGAGGGTAAGAGCTGAGGCAGGGGAGTAGGCTAGGCGCTCTATATTGAGCAAGAGGCATTGGTGGCATGGATGAAGGCAGTGGCCCTGGGAAAGGGGGCAGGTGAAAAGATCTGTGATGTGTTCTTTTCTTGGTAGAATTGGTGGGACTTGATGATGGTTGAACGTGTAATGAGGGAAGGGAAAAGTCAAGCAAATTCCTTGGTTTTTGATTTGTGCAACTGGAGCAGTAGCAATGCCAAAATACTAAGGTCATTGGGCCGGGCGCAGTGGCTCACGCCTGTAATCCCAGCACTTTGGGAGGCCAAGGTGGGTGGATCACTTGAGGTCAGGAGTTCAAGACCAGTCTGGCCAAGATGGTAAAACCCCGTCTCTACTAAAAATACAAAAATTAGCTGGGCATGGTGGTGGGTGCCTGTAATCCCAGCTACTCAGGCAGCTGAGGCAGGAGAATCACTTGAGCCTGGGAAACGGAGGTTGCTGTGAGCTGAGATCATGCCGTTGTACTTCAGCCTGGGCGACAGAGCAAGACTCCATCTCAAAAACAAAACAAAACAAAGCAAAATAAACAAACAACAACAAAAAACAAAAAACAACCAAGGTCATGACGACTAGAACAAGGATCTGTTTACCAAGAGTCAGTCTTGGACATGTGAAAATTGTGAGTGTCATTAGACAGATGGGTGGAGTTTGGCTAGGTAGGTGCATATAGGAGTCCGGAACTCAGGGGAGAGATTGGGGCTGGTAATACATTTGGGAGCCATTTGCATATACATGATATTTCAAGGAATGGGATGGGATGGAATGAGATCGCCCAAAATACACAAGTATAGAGAAGAGAAAAGGTCCAAGGGCTGAGCCTTGAGACTTCCAGCATGTAGAGGCTGCAGAGATGTGGAGGAACCAGCAAAGACTCTATCAATAAGTAGGACTATCTAGTGAGGTGGGGAAAAAATGGGAAAGTGGAGTGCAGGAAGCCAAGTGAAGACAGTGTTTCCTGAACAAAGTGCTGGTTTTGGGGTGGTGATGTGAGGTGCTGGATGGAACAAGATCAAGGTGAGGCTGCACCTGGCTGGGGAAGACGCATGGGCCTAAGCAGAGAGTTTAGTGTGGAAGACAACGAGGGTCAGCAGAAAAGGTGGAATCAAGAGAAAAAACTATGTAAAGGGGAGAGGACAGAGAGAGGGGCTTCCATGTCCTCAGGGAAGGAGAAGTAGAGCCCTCCCCTCTGCCAAGTCAATTTGTATACATGCATCAGGGTGGGATAAACATACAATTTATCTTCCGAGCAGTAATAAATTTGAGAGTTAAAAGGAGTACAGATAATAATTATACCAGGCCAGATGCAATGGCTCACACCTGTAATTCCAGCACTTTGGGAGGCCAAAGCAGGCGGATCACCTGAGGTCAGGAGTTTGAGACCATCCTGGCCAACATGGTGAAACCCCGTCTCTACTAAAAATACAAAAAATTAGCCGGGTTTATGATGCACACTTGTAGTCCCAACTACTTGGGAGACTGAGGCACAAGAATCGCTTGGACCTGGGAGGCAGAGATTGCAGTGAGTAGAGATTGTGCCACTGCACTCCAGCCTGAGTGACAGAGTAAGACTCTGTTTCAAATAAAAAACTATAAAATAATTATACCAGAAATACCAACATAGAGGCTGGGCCAGGCAAACCAAGACATATGTTCATCATACTCAACAGGCTACTCAAGCTCCTCCTCCTCCAGGAAGCATTCCTTGTTAACTCTTGTCCACACAGATTGCTCCTCTTCCTGGCCCTCTAGTGTACATACTGTCTTGATCATGCCGGTGGCCGTTGATCTGATCAGAAGTTCTCAACCTGGAGGAGCTAGCTGCGTGTGTAGCAATCAGATATGAGCTGTGTCATGATCATTGTTGATTACTGATAATTGTTAAATACTGAAGTATGGGTTACAGCCTTTATTTTGTAAGTAGAAGGCAGGGTATCCCTGTAATAATATCATTACAATTTCTGAATGATCTTCCAAAATGATTTCTGAAAGAGAGAAATAGAGGTTGGGTTACCGCGGGCATGGATTGCTTATGAGGCACCCACATTGTGTCAGGTCCTGGGCACTGGATATGAAATAGGTAAAGTCTCTGCTCTCTTGGGACTTATTTTAGTGAGAAGGGAGTGAGATGACCCAGCCTAACTTGCCTATGGACCCTCAGTGAGCAGCAGACACAGTTAGCTGCTGAGGCACTACAAATGAATGCCGTGGTCTATTTCCATTGCTTCTTCCCTCCTCCAATTGAGGAATTGTTTCATCAGTTCATAGGAGGGTACCACGGACGTGAATCTCTTGTATAATACGCATCTGGCCAGCTGAAAAGTGATTGAGAATCCCAGGATTAGATTAAATTTAGCCATTTGCTCTACTGTAATTTGTATTGAGTTCTGTTCCCATTCATTCAAAATATCTGAGCAGATGGGTGAAGAAATTACAGTAGGATTCCAGAAGTGTGAGTAAATGATTCCATCTGGAGAGGTCAGGGAAGTCTTCACAGAGGAGATGGCTTTTGAACTCTATTTTGAAGTATGGATAGGAGTGTGCCAGGGAGAAAAGGAGAAGCGTGTGCATTTCTGCTCTTAGAGGGTGAGGCACACGTCTTAACTCTTCCTTCCCTGAGGGTCTAGCAAAGACCTAGGCACTCAGTGATGTCTCAACGCTTACTTCTCAGTCAGGGTTGGAGTGAAGGGCCTGATTTAGCTTGGTGCTGGTAAGGGGAGGAGGGACTCTAGGATTGTCCAGCCTCGAAGATCTTATGCTGGACTTGCCTCTAAGTTCTCTGATGTTGTAGATTTTCCTGAGGGACACATCTGGTCCTCTAAGGCAGGTAGAGTGGTCACAGGAATACAGGTAAGATGCTTAGGTCCAGAGAGGGTCCCTGTTCTATGGGTCTTGGGCAGGGACAGAGTGTAGGCTTCATTGAAACAATATTTGCTGGCTCCCAGGGGCTTCCTGATCCAAGTAAGCATAAGGAGAAGTGCTTGATTGTCCTCTAATTGTATTATTTTAATATTTCACTTTCCCAAGGCCAAAGTTTTTTTCTTATGGCAAAGCCTTTACCTTCTAAGCCTGTCATGGTCTTCACTGTTTCAAAAATTAATATATTATTTTTTTTCTAATCCTTTCCGATAACATTAGGAATCTCATCATGGCGTTTACCCTCCCTCTCTTCCAGGTTCGGCTCGACATCCGGTGGGCCCTTGATGCACAGCCCCTATTTTTCCTCCAGTGGGAATGGCATAAACTTTTAGATCTCCTTCTCTTCCCCCTTTTCCTCCCTTAGCCCTCCGATCAGGGCTAAGGGCTTTTTGAATTTTTGGATTCTGCAAAAGCTTGATATGAAGTTTGGAAAGGCAAGGTTCTGACCAGGTCACAGACAGAAAACAGCAAGACCAGATTCATCTATTGGCCAACACTGACACACAAACAGCCCCCCTCACACATGGCACAAGCTACACACACACACACACACACACACACACGCTCCTCATATTCATACTTGCTTGCTCAACCACTTATGCATCTGTATTTAGCTAACATGAGTGATTTTTGTTTTTGTTGTTGTTGGTAAAATAGAAGTAAGACACTTAATTTTAGAAAGTTTGTATTTTATGATAAAAGTATGAGCTGCTTGAAATGGAGTGCGCCTGTTTATTTTTGTTGTGTTCTGCGTAATCTTTACTGCTCATTTTCCCCACGAGACTCAGTGTTTACTCAGGACATGAAAGGAGACCACAAGCTGGAGTCCTCAGAGTGCTGCTATCTAAATATGGGACCTAAGGGATCATAAGCGAGAGGGCTTATCTCTTTTCCCCTGTGATCCACTCACCTCTCAACATCTCAGTGTATGCATCTCAGGAAAGGACATCATAAAGGGAATGCACTCTCTCCTATCCCAAGTGGAAGTTTTCCATAAAAAGTCCCTTTTGGACAAACAATTGGAAAATGTAGCCTGGAAAACAATTTCAAAAGTAACGCTAAATGTGGCAGACTATATCCAATGATTGTACATCAGTACCAAGATAGAGGTCAGTGTCAAAACTGCACCTAATGGCAGCATCCCTAGACCTATCTTGTCAAACACTTACCAATGATTCGAATAAGGACGTTGAGAGCAACTTAATCACATTGATGGAGGATATGAGTCTGGGAAGAGGAGACAGCCTGACTTTGTGACAGCACACATTCCCTTTTTTTTTTTTTTTTTGAGACGGAGTCTCTCTCTGTCACCCAGGCTGGAACGCAGTGGTGCGATCTCAGCTCACTGCAAGCTCTGCCTCCCGGGTTCACACCATTCTTCTGCCTCAGCTTCCCGAGTAGCTGGGACTACAGGTGCCCATCACCATGCCTGGCTACTTTTTTGTATTTTTAGTAGAGACGGGGTTTCACCGTGTTAGCCAGAATGGTCTCGATCTCTTGACCTCATAATCTGCCCTCCTCGGCCTCCCAAAGTGCTGAGATTACAGGCGTGAGCCACTGTGCCCGGCCAACAGCGTACATTCTTTAACTCTTCTATTGTACCCCCTTGGCAGACATCGCTAATCAGCTATGTCATTCTATCCCCATAAGCTTGGACAAAGCCACAGAGTCATTCTCCCTGTGGTGCTCCAGGCAGCTGTCACTGATCAGAGTTGGTCTGTGAAATGAAACCCATGTGCCATGTGTAAACAGGGATTAATGTAAGGATATTCTTTGGTCTAAAAACTGAACTATGCACATCCAGATTGGACCAGCATTCTCAGTTCTCACCTGCTCTATTACCAACCCAGTTATTCACCTGGAAGTTGAACTCCACTGTGAATGAGGCCATTGAGAGACAGTCTGGGGAACATTAGGAGTCCTAATCAAGACAGCAATGGGAGGCTGGGGGTCTGGAGGTCACCAGTGTTTCAGGATGGACCTAAGTCCAGTGCCCACAGGAGCATTTCTTTTGCTCTCACAGTGTAACACCAGTGGCCTCACTGGTCTTTCTTTCTGGGTCCCTGGAAACCAATTTCTCTCCCAAGTTCCCTCAAGACTTATGCCTTCTTACTTTCTTCATGGCCTAAGTCTAGGATTCCCTGGAAGTCCTCCAACTCCCTTCCCCAATGCTCGACCCTACTTTGGGCATTTCTTGTTTCTTCTTGATAGCCTTGGTTAACAGTCTGTCCCAAAGGTCTTTCTTATATTGTACTTCTAGGTATTGATCCAGGCTAGACTATAGTTTGCCACCCTCCCTTGATCTCAGCATGTTGGGAAACAGGAGACAGTAAAAGAAAAATCATGGGTTTGCCTTTGGCCAGACCTGGTTTCTTCGCTGCTTTCCAACTATGACTTGGGGCAGAGAACTTAACTTCTCTGAACCTCTTTTCCGTGAGTGGCCATATTAAGAGTTGTGAGGATTAAAAGATAGTGTAGACTTAACATCAACTTTGTGTATTTAACATAGACTTGTGGCTTTAAGATGGTGGAGTAAAGATGTTTCTTTTCCTCTTCTCTTGAAACTTACCCCCAAATAACAAGGAGAACAAGTAAACCTGTACGAACTCTATCCTCAATGAAACTCGGAGAAATTGGTAATCCCATCCCATATACAAAGGCAGAAATGGGATGGAGGAAAGGTAAATGCCTTAGCAGAACAGGGGAAGATCACATGGAAATGCCTGCCAAAGGAAATATCAACAAGAAGCTAGCCATTTCTCCTGCAGAGCCCCGATGGTCCTAGGAACTAGAGGTGCCAGGTGCTAGACTCCATGGAAGGTGGGGCTAGGAAGAAGTGAAAGCAACCTGGCCCCACAAAGCCAAAAGCCATGGCCGGTTCTGAAGGAGACAGGAGGCATTTTCTTCAGAGAAATGTACAGACCATGCATAAGGACTGTGGAGATGGCCCAGATGGAAAATGGGGATCAAGTGAAATACACATACACTCCTCAATGCCAGCAGCTAGGCTTTAACCAAGAAGCAGAGGTTTGGAAGTTTCTCTAGAGAAGCTGAATTGTCTCAAGGCATTTGGAGGTACCAGGGAAAATTACCCTATGATTAATGCCCTTTACAAAGACCTTCCAATCAACTTTTTAGAACAATCTCCAACAAGAAGGAAATAGATCAAAGCAAAGGTAAGAAGGAACTAAGGAGAGACCGACTACAGTATTATAAGGGAGATAAGGTAGTACATTTAAAAAATAAGGATTATATGCCATATGCTTATTGTTTTAAATCAGAATAAGAAAGTGTTTTTGGAAATTAAAACAGTGATAGCTGATGTAATTTTTTAAGTGAAAGGGCTTGAAGTTAACATCAGAGAGATCTCATGAAAGAAGAACAAAAAAATACATAAGGGTGGGTTATAGGAGATAAAAGATAAGCAAATGAGAGGACCAGTACAGGAGACCCAATATCTGGCTAAGGGACATTCTAGGCAACAGAGTGAAAATGGAGGGGATGCAAATACTAATGAAAAAAATAAAAGAAAATCCCCCAGATTGAAAGGTCCAAACAAGTGCTCAGCAAAGTGAAAGAATAAGATGCACATCGAAGAATATCCCTATGAAATTTCAGGAGAGCAAAGATAAAGACAAGATTCTAAAATTTCCCAAAAAAACCAACTCACATACAAAAGCTCAAGAACCAAAATGGTAGCAGAGTTCTCAACAGTAACACTGGTACCTAGAACATCCTGAAACAAAGGCGACAGAACTTCAAGTGGAAATAATTTTTAACCAAGAATTCTAAATCCAAACTCTGCCTTGTGAAGGCAGAATAAGATGTTTTCAGATATACAAAGTCTCAAAAAATTTACCTCCCTGCCGGGCGCGGTGGCTCAAGCCTGTAATCCCAGCACTTTGGGAGGCCGAGACGGGCGGATCACAAGGTCAGGAGATCGAGACCATCCTGGCTAACATGGTGAAACCCCGTCTCTACTAAAAATACAAAAAACTAGCCGGGCGAGGTGGCGGGCGCCTGTAGTCCCAGCTACTCGGGAGGCTGAGGCAGGAGAATGGCGTGAACCCGGGAGGCGGAGCTTGCAGTGAGCTGAGATCCGGCCACTGCACTCCAGCCTGGGCAACAGAGCGAGACTCCGTCTCAGAAAAAAAAAAAAAAAAAAATTTACCTCCCTGCACATTTGTCAGGAAGCTAAGGGGAGGTGTACTCCGATAAGACAAGTGGGTAAACAAAGAAAGGAGACATGGAATCCAGGAATCAGGTATTCCATGTGGAGGGAGACTAAGGAGATTCCTGGGGTGATGGAAAAGGGATGTCTTCACTCAGGAGACATGAAACAGAGCCTCTGAGAGCCACCGCCACCAGTCCAGATTGGAGTAGGAAGTTGGTGAGCTCCAGAAGAGAGGCATGTCAGTGGGGGTTGGGGAATGGCTGGAGAAAAAAATGATAGATTATTCTGATGGAGCTGATTCTGTGGAAAATTGTATTAAGAGTTGTTTTATAGCAGTTGGTGGGGGTGGGAAGCTTTAACTATAAATTCAAATTTAAAAAGGAACAATTGTTATTAACTCAGCAGTGAACAATATTTACCTGGTCACAACAATAAAAAGTTCAAATATAGATTTAACAAAAAATGGTGATAAATTATAATCATGGTGGGAGGATGAAGGTGGAGAGAAGGTGTGAATAGAGCTAAAATCCTCATTTATCATAATAGGAAGGCAGGAGGTAATATCTAAAATGGATGATACCAGAGATAGTGGAATTCACATAATTATCTAGAAATCTGGAGATAAACACCAAGATAAAGAGCCAAGAGAGTTAGGGGCATTGATTTGTGGGGGAAGACGGTACAGGGATCACTGCCTTGTTTATGAGACTTTTTAGCACTATTTGGCTTTTAAACCATGCATATGCATTACTTTGATAAAAATAAGGATTTATTTAAAAGAGAGAGAAGTTGCATGTAGAACACTAGTATGATGCTTGGCACACGGTAGGTACCAAAAATGCTTGTTGAATTGTATCAAGCTGCCTTCTGACACAGCTAGAGCCCAGCTCTCATCCCAGAATGTTTGAGAATCAGATTCTCAGAAGTCCTTAGAAGCTTTTTTTCTCAAGAAATTCTTATGAAGATAATTTAGGTGAAGAGGGGCCTGGAGCCAATGGCCAATGCTTTTCCAACACATTGCACCCCTGACTCTGCTCACCTCTCAGGGAATTCCAGAAATAGTTGAAGAATAATGGGAACAGGGACCCTGAGTGCTTTTCCTGATCCAGCATCATGAAGTCTGGATGGGATTGAAAACTTTCAGCTCTTCCCAGCTCTTCTATGGGTTCCTTCAAACCCACCTTCCCCCCACCCCATTCATTCAGCACGCAGTCACTGAAAACGCATCCTTAGGGATACATCAGTGGGCAAGACAGACAGAGTGCCTGGCCCTGTGAATTTTTAAGCACAGATATTCAATCATAGTTACTGTGAAAGGTGATGAGGTTACCAAAGGCACACACTGGGAGCTATGAAAGCACATACCAGGATCACCCAATCCAGTTCAGAAGGTCAGATAAGTGATGTCTGCTCTTTTTTTTTTTTTTCTTTTTCTTTCTTTCTTTTCTTTTTTTCTTTCTTTCTTTTTTTTTTGAGACAGAGTCTCACTCTGTTGCCAGGCTGGAGTGCAGTGGTGCAATCTTGGCTCACTGCAACCTTTGCCTCCTGGGTTCGGGTTCAAGTGATTCTCCTGCCTCAGCCTTTCAAGTAGCTGGGACTACAGGCATGCGCCACCATGCCTGGCTAATTTTTGTATTTTTAGTAGAGACGGGTTTTCACCATGGTGGCCTCTTGACCTTGTGATCTGCCTGCCTCAGCCTCCCAAAGTGCTGGGATTATCGACCTGAGCCACTGTGCCCGGCCAAGTGATGTCTGCTCTTTTAACATTCCTGGTCTTTGCAGTGAATTCCCATGTGACACGTTTTCGAGTTGTAAGCCTCCAGTTTTCTTCCTGGACACACTCTATTTGTGAATTTCTCTCTCTTCTCTCTCTCTCTCTCTCTTTATTTTAGAAGGAGTTTCGCTCTGTCCCCCAGGCTGGAGTGCAGTAGCATGATCTCAGCTCACTGCAACCTCCACCTCCCGTGTTCAAGCAATTTTCTTGCCTCAGCCTCCCAAGTAGCTGGGACTATAGGCACACACCACCATGCCTGGTTAATTTTTGTATTTTCAGTAGAGACAGGGTTTCACCATATTGGTCAGACTGGTCTCAAACTCCTGACCTCAGGTGATCCACCCACCTCGGCCTCCTAAAGTGCTGGGATTACAGGCCTGAGCCACCGAGCCCAGCCTATTTGTGAACCTTAACACAAACAGTAGTCTTTATGTAGTTTAAGTGAGTCGAGGAGTAGCATTTTGTGGGAGTTCTAGAAATACTTCATAAAGTAATACCAGCTACTAATCATCAAGCACTTACAATGGAACAGGCGCAGTGCTATATACATTACCTTTATTATCTAATGTTCATAATAACCCTGTGAGATATATATATTTATTACAGATGCAGAAACTAAGGTTCACAGTGAGTAAGTATCTTGTTTCAGGTCACGCCGTGAGCCAGTATTCTTACCAACCTTTCCTAGTCCTTCCCTGTTTCTCGTAACACAGTCCACAGTGAATGAACTTTGTTGGAACTTATACCATATGGTTCATGGCTATTACATTTTCAGACAACTAAGACTTCTGAGACATTTTCTGGTATGAGCCGGTGTCATAAGAAAGTAGGAGGCAGGGGCTGAGGAGGTCAGGGAAGCAGCGGTGGATTCTCCGTAAGAAAGGGAGAGATCACCTGAAGCAGGGAGATCGGCTCTCAGCCTTCAAACTCCTCCTCCCAGCTTCAAATCCTTCTCCCAGCCTCCCTCTTTTGGGAGAACTTCCTCAGTTCTGTGTTATACGTTCCTCCATATGACAGGGATTGTTGATTGGGACCAAATATGCATTCCCTCTTTCTCCTTAGTAAAGGAACCCCACTTTCAGAGCGACACATGGCCATCCAGAATATGTGACTTACTTATGGTCAAATGGGATGTAGGCAGAAGTATTCTGTATGGTTTCTAGAGGTGGAGGCCTCATGATGAGGTTGGTAGAGCAACCAACCTCAAGAAGGAACTGGGCCTCTTAGTACCTTTGAGATTGTGGAATGGTCAAACCAACCCTCCCACAAGGGAGTGCCTATCCCTGGGTTTTGTTTACATGATTGGAAAGTGAATGCTTTTCAAAAGCAACTGTAATTTTGGGTTTCTTTCACACATAATCCCAATAGACTTTTTTTTATTTTTATTTTTGAGATGGAGTCTCACTCTGTCACCAGGCTGGAGTGTGGTGGCGCAATCTCGGCTTATGGCAATTTCCGCCTCCCTGTTTCAAGTGATTCTCCTGCCTCAGTCTCCCAAGTAACTGGGATTACAGGCATGCGCCACCACACCCAGCTAATTTTTGTATTTTTAGTAGAGATGGGGTTTCACCATGTTGGCCAGGATGGTCTCGATTGCCTGATCTCGTGACCCACCCGCCTTGGCCTCCCAAAGTGCTGGGATTATAGGCGTGAGGCACCGCGCCTGACCCCTAATTGACATTTTAAAATGAAGTAACACTATTCCTTCAAGAACACCTTCCTCTTTTCACTACCAGATGTTCTTCATATTAGGTAATGTTCATCCATCCATTTATCCATCCATTCTTCCATTCACCCATCTTTGTATTTATTTATCCAATTATTTAGTAGATATTTATTGAATGCCTCCCTTGTACCAGGCACTGGGCTAGGTGCTGAGTTACGAAGGTAAACAATCATATGCTCTGACCTCACAGAGTTAACTATCTTGCAAGAAAGAAGAAAGACTTTTCGACAAAGAAAGCTTTCCTTGCCACAAACACATTGTCCAGACGTTACCAAATGGAGGAAGAGATAATTGACTTGGTGGGGTCAAGCTCATAAATGAAACATATTTGTCATTTGCTTCACTTTACAAGGAGATAAACAGTCCTAGAGAATGCAAAGGTGGCCTATCTATATTTTCCAGCATTGCATCTTTTTGTACAATAAATGGGGCCAAGTCCCCACTATCAGTCAGGGCCCAGGCATGAGACAGAAGTGACTTCAATTATTTCAATAGAAAGAATTCAATATATATAATGGTTAAGTCTGTACCGAAAAACTGAAAAGGCATAAAAAGAATTCCAAGGGTATCGCAGAAGTAGCAACTGCAGGAAGCAGCTGTTGCCCAAAGGGAAGAGGGTGTAATGATTAAAAACGTAAAAGGGTGGAGGAGGAGCCTCGAGGAGCTGATGTCTGGATCTGGGAAGCAGGGGCTGTTTAGCTGATGTTAGTGTCTCTGGGCACACAGGAGGGCTTTATGGAGTAGGGACCCATTCTCTGAGGGGGAGGTGCATTGAGGCTGGTTTTGTAAGTTTGCAAGTGTTGGGAAAATAGTAAACTGGATGCAACTATTGCTATTGGAAAAAAAAATTGCCTTTGCTAGGTTGATGTTGACCAGCATAGGAGCCAAATGGGACCAAATAATCCCTTCTTCCTCCTCCAGCCTCTAGTGCCCCTTATTGGCAGAGTCTGACAGGGAACCAGAAGGCAAAGCAGAAATATGGCTTACAGAGTTTCAGGAGCATTGGGGATGGGTTTGAAGCCAAGTAACTGGCCTAATAACTAGAAAACCCTCAGTTATAGACTGAAGGTTTGTGTCCTCCGAAAATTCACGTGTTGAAGTCCTCACCCACAGTGTGATGGTTTCTAGAGATGGGACCCGTGGAGGTAATTAGTATTAGATGAAGTCCTATTAGGTCCTATTAGATTAGGTGAGTTTAGTGTCCTTACAGGAAGAGCCAACAGAAAGCTTACTCTCTCTCCAAAGAAGAGGTCATGTGAGCACAGAGCGAGATGGAAGCTACCTGCATGCCAAGAAAGGAGGCCTCAGAATAAAACCTACTTGCTGACACCTTGATCTTGGTCTTCCCAGCCTTCAGAACTGTGAGAAATAAATTCCTGTGGCTTAAGCCACCCTGTCTATACTATTTTGTTATGGCAGCCTGAGCAAACTAAGATATTCTCCAATAACCTTGACATGGGAATTTTTGAATGTTTGTGGAATGCTCTGAAGTTATCAAATGTGGAAGTGAATTCTCTCCAAGAGTTATCTTCTGAGACTCATCTCCACCAGTTCACAAGCATGCCAAGCCTTAGAGAAGAGTGGAGTGTGTGTATGTTCCTGGATGTTAACATTCCCTGGACAAAACATTTTTGTACAATGTTTCTCCAAATCCTCTTCATTCTTCAGAAATTGCCTGTTGTCCTTCAGGAATCACCCCAGGAAGCAGGGGGGTTGGGTGGGGGGCGATCAAAAACTATTAATCAACAGAAAAGTCCTCTTCTTGCTGCATCATAAAGTCTTAAGGCTTAGCTTCAGCAGTTTATTAAATTACCAGAACGCCAAGAAAAATAGCTTTAATAACACATTTCTGCCTATCTATTATTTTTTTTATAACCCAGAGTGGAGAATTAAAAGGCTCCCTACCATTTAAAATAGCACTTTTAAAATTAAAATGAACATGTTAGAGAGTTTTTTTTTTTTTTTTTTAACTCAAAAAACAAGCCACTGATTCAGGATGATTACTCTGAGCCGAAATTTTATGGCTAAATCTTTGTGTGTTGTAAAGAAAGGAGGAGAAATGGTTTTCCTTGAAAGGTTTAGAAGTATATTAATTAGAACAGGTGGACAGGCAGGTCACTTTGTCCTCTCATGTGGTTTATTGTTACAAATACTATTTTCAAAAATTATGATGTTGAAGTACCTGAGATAGAGATATTGTCTAGAGACTAGCTGGCCACCCAAATGGGGCTTTGAGGGGAGCAGAGCCACAGTAAAGAGCTCTCAGTTTAGGTTCTGTTTCTGAGCTTTGCAAATTCAAAAACTGTATCAGAGCCTCAGAACTGACCTAATTCACTGGTTAATGCATAAACCCAACTGTAATTTATTTCTAACGAGAGACTCCTCAATAATTTTTTTTTTTTTTTTGAGATGTAGTCTCGCTCTGTTACCTAGGCTGGAGTGGAGTGGTGTGATCTTGGCTCACTGCAACCCCCGCCTCCCAGGTTCAAGCAATTCTCCTGTCTCAGCCTCCTGAGTAGCTGGAACTACAGGTGCACACCACCACACCTGGCTAATTTTTGTATTTTTATTAGAGACGGGGTTTGACCATATTGGCCAGGCTGGTCTCTAACTCCTGACCTCATGATCCACCCGTCTCGGTCTCCCAAAGTGCTAGGATTACAGGCGTGAGCCACTGTGCCCGGCCCTCAATAATTTTTAACAAGCATTTGTTGAACTCTAACTATGAAATAGGCATTAACCATAGATTAAATGGTAAACACATCATAGACTGTGCCCACAAAGTTTATAGTGTGAGTGATGGGGAGGGTGAGAGATACAAATATACTATGAAATGTTTCTACTATCATGGTTCTCCAGGTGCCATGGAGATGCAGAGGGTTGTAGTGTTAGTTATCTACTGCTTGGTGTAACAAATTACTCCAAGACATACCGGTGTAAAACAATAACACTTATGATCTCACATTTTCTTGGGCATGGCTTATCTGGCTCCTCTGCCCTAGGGTCTCTCACAGGATGCAATCCAAGGGTTTTCTAGGGCTGCAGTCTTATTAGAAGGCTTGACTGGAGAGGATCTGCTTCTAAAGTGAGTACTCTTGTGTTTGTTGGCAGGAATCAGTTCTTTTCACGCTATTGGCCAGAGGCCTCACCTGGTTCCTTGCTGCTCTCCAGAGAGCATCTTACAACATAGCTGCAGGAAGGCAAGAAAACGTGCCAGCAAGAGTCTACTAGCAAGATGAAATGTGCAATCTTCTTTTTGTGGATAACTATATATTTTTTTGTAGATAACTGTATATTTTTGTAAATAATCTAATCATGGAAGTGGCACACCACCATGTTTCTCAAATTTTATTTGCTGTAAGTGAGTTACAAGGTCCAGGCCAAGGAGAGGAACACACAAAGGCATGAATCCAGGAGGTGAGAGTTACTGGGAGACACATCGGAAGCTGACTACCACAGTGGTCTTGTCTTGAATTGGGAAAAGCCGGGGATTGCCTGGAAAAGCAGCCCCAGTAGAGCACAGTAGTTAGTAGTTCTAGAATCATTTTTCTTGTATTCAAAGTCTGATTCTACCACCTACCGTTCTTCCTAAGCTTACCCTTCTCTAACATCTAGATGTTTCATTCAACACATATTTATTGAGTGCCTACTTTGTACCAGGTACTGTTGAAGACACTGAGGAATCAGCAGTGAACAAAACAAAGTCTGCTCCCATGAAGTTTGCAGCCTAATCAAGGAAGAAATTAACGTTGCTGCTATTATCAATGGTATTTCAGTGGAGTCCAGAAAGACCTTAGGGAATTACATCACATACCTGGGGAGGACAGCCTTTCAGACAAAAGGAGTTGTAAAAGCAAAGAACAATAATAGTACCTAATTTATATGGTTGCTGTGAAAGTTAAATAAAACATATGCTATAGCCAGCGGAGAAGGGGCCCTGCAGAAAAGTAAAGCAGGTTAAGGGATGGAGAGTGGGATGCTAATCTTATTATATTTTCTTTTGGTAAATTTTATTTTTAAATAATTTCAAATACACATACAGAAAAGTTGCAAGAATAATACAAAGATCTCCTATATACCATTAACTCAGGTTGTCTATTATTGTTTTGCCATGTTTGCTTTGTCATTCTTTCTTTTATGTTGTTATTTTCTGAAATATTTGACAGTAAGTTACTGATATAATATCCCTTTACCTCTAAATACTTTAATGTATATTTTCTAAGAGCAAAGATGTTTTCTTTACACAGTCATAATATAATTACAAAAATTGGGAAATTAACATTGATACTATTATCTCATCAACAGACTTTACTAAAATTTTAACACTTGCACTTTTTTTTTTCCTAGTCTAGGATTCAATTCAGGATCACATGTCCCATTTAATTGTCATGTCTCCTTAATTTCCATTAATTAATGGTTGCTCAACTTTTCTTTTCCTTTTATAACCTTGACATTTTTGAAAAGTACAGACTAGTTATTTTGCAGAGTAACCCCTCAATTTGGGCATATCTGATATGGCGGGAAAATCCTGGAAGTGAGACGTCCTTCTCAACACTTCATCTTAGGGAGCATATGGGACAGCTTTATCCCATTACTGGTGACATTAACTCTGATAATTTAGTTAAAGCGATGTTTGCCAGCTTTCTTCAACATAAAGACACCACTTTTTCCTTTAAAAGTATCTAAAAATATTTTAGGGAGATACTTTGAGCTTATATAATTATCCTGTTTCCCATCAAACTTTTACTCACTGGTTTTAACATCCATTAATGATTCTTGCCTGAATCAATTACTAGCACAATGGTTGCCAAGAGGTGATTTTCTAACTCCATCATCATTCCTTCTGCATGTATTAGTTGGCATTCTACTACAAGCTATTTTAAGATAGATTCATCAGGGAAGATTATATAGGGGAAGAGTGGTAGGCAGAGGGAACTCTAAGCGCAAAAATAAAAATAATATTTACTTCATGTGGCTGCCATGAAAAGTAAATACAATACTATATGTAAAGCATGGGGCACAGCTTTTAAAAATAACTGAATGAAAGTAAACTACTATTGCTATTAAATAGTGACACAAAAGCCAAGATCTATTATAAAAGGCAAGAAGAATGGGGTAATGAAGTTGAAGAGGAGTCGGGGAGTCCAAGTGTCAGAGGCAAAAATGTTAAGATGATCCCTAAGGATCCATAGCCTTGTTAATTCCCTGCATCAGGAGGTGAAGGAGCCTGTGAATATAACAGGATATCACTTCCATGGTTAGGTTATGTTATGTGGCATATTACATAACCTAATCACATGAGTCCTTGAAAGGGACAAGTTCTTTCCTAGAGAAAGAGATTCAAAGCATGAGGAGGATTTGATGTATGAGAAATTCTCCACTTCAGCCTTTGAACATGGAGTTGCCCATGTGACAAGGACAAGCGAACCGCCTCTCAGAGCTGTGTGCAACCCCCCAAGAACAGCCAGCAACAAACTGAATTTTGCCAACAACCTGAATGAGCTTGGAAGAGGACCCTGAGCTGCAGATGAGAATGAAGTCTGCTGAAGCCTCGATTTCAGACTTGCAAGACTTTGAGCAGAGAACCCAGCCACACTGTGCCTAGACTTCTGACCTACAGAAATCATGAGATGATCAACAGATGTTGTTTTAATCTACCATGTTTGTAGCAGTTTGTAACACATCAATAGAAGACAAACACACCAGGGAACAACATTAAGAAAGATCTCCAAGCGAAAGAAAGCATGAGAACATTCAGCATGGCTGAAGCACAGGGGTGGGTCAAGGAGTGAGAGTATGAGAAACTAGAGTGTAGGGGTAGGCAGGGTGTCCAACCGGCAAGGGGGTTCAGACTGACACAATTCAACAGACATTTAGGGAGGACCTTGGTGCCAGGCCTTGTGCCCTGACAGGCTGGAGTCCCAGAGATAAATAAGACCCAATTTCTGCTCACATTCTGGTGGAAAAAAAACTCAATGGAATTAGTAAATCACAATTGCAGCTCCATGAGGGAAGTCCTCTTTGCTTTCTTCATCTATATCCCAAGTGCCTAGAACAGTGTCTTGCATATAGGAGATGATAATATTTGTTGAGTTGAATAAATATAAGTGATATTTCATCTGGGTCAGTGATTTTCAACCAGGGGCAATATTGTCATCCTGGGGCAACATCTTCAGACATTTTGGGAATGTCTTCAGACAACTGGGAAGGGGATACCAGCATGTGGTAGGTGGAGGTAAGGCATGCTGCTAAACATCCTGCAATGTACAGGGGAGAGCCTCACTACAAAGAATTATTTGGTCCCAAATAGTGCCAAGATTGAGAAACCATGATGTAGGCAATGGTTAGACCCAATGAAACCTTTGTTCTCCCCAAAACAACCACAAAAACAGCTCTTTAATGCCTGTTACTCCCAGTCTCCCTGTGTCTCCCATCTGGTCAGGGCTGCATAAGCAATGAAATTCCCCTTTGTCAGATCCTCTTAGGGCTTCATGAAGTCCAGCTTCCTTTCACTGGCATTCTTCCTGCAAAACTATTACTGTCATTCATTAGAATCCAGCATCCTCTTATGATCAGTCCCCTGCTTTGGTGTGGGAGATACCAAGCAGTGTGCGGGTTAATATTTGACAACCAACTTTCGAAAAATTATGCATCTATTGAACTTATGTACATAAGTTTGTTAAAATTTAACTGATACAAAGGATGCGTAGCATACCATTTCATAAAATCATAAAATAAGCAAACAACAACACTTTATTTTAAATTCCATGTAGCCAATCGGTTCTCATAGAACACTTTAATTGATTTTTGCTGAGCTCTTGTATCTATAGCCAATCTAGGGAAGCAACTGGGAAATGAGCGTAGTTCTGACATGAATGTCGGCTGATATTTTCTTTTACATTAACGAGTAAGATGAAAGTGAAGCAACAAGGGCATGCCAGAACTCTATTCGTTCATCAATGAGATGAGCGACTGCTTTGCTGAACCAGATAACAATTTTCAAATACTGGAAGAATATTTCCTCAATTTTTATGCCATTTGCCATGTGACATTCCAGACATGACAGGCTTTTAAGTTTAATCTGCATTATTACCATTTTCTCCATCACTTTCTTAAGTCTAAACAATCAACAAAACAATAAAGCAAGCCCTGATTTGTAAAAAGTAAACTACTATTTGTACTTTTTTAAAAATTTATTTCCATGGTATAAATACACTCACCTTGTCTGACTTCAGGCTACCAATGTGATGTTACTGAACCTGAGTTGGGCAGAGCTGTGCAGTAGCACACCATGATGTAATATTTCCACCATACAGAGACAATAGATACAAATAATCCCCAGAGTACAGATAGTAGTAAAATGATGTGCAGTAATTTGTAAATGATGAATTCTCAGTATTTATTACCTTTGTTTTTAATACAATTTATTTAATTACAGATTTAGAAAATTTAACTTTCAATAATGTTTGTGCTTTACAACTGGTTCACAAAATTCTGCAAATTTAACCATGGACTCCTGCAAGCCAGTATGAGCTAGCTCTAGCACATCGCTGGTTTATGCAGTGAGGCCTCGTGCTGATGGTCAAACGTACTCTCTAGTTGACAATTTGGACAAATTCACTCTCAAGGAGTTGTCTTATTTTGAAGTTCTGGGAATTGTCTATGAACTACACACGCAAAGTATGTATGTGTTGATCCCCTGAGAGTTTGTCCTGTCTATGCAACGTGTCTCCGACCCCACTGGCCTTATTAGTATTATCGGATGGAGGCACCTGATTTTTACCATCTGGTGGAGACTCTTGACTTCCTTACCCTGCTCCCTTTCTCTTTCAAGCAGCAGTAGTGGTGAGCAGGACGGGGAGGAAATATGGATTCAGAAACCTGTAATTGATTTACACTGGCTGCCACATGCTTGCAGGAGAAGCATGCAGTAAGGTAACTTGGTCAAGACATTCTCAAGCACACAGTCTCAGTGTATTCTTCTATAATCAATCGCTCCTCAGTGTCATCCCCACATGATGTCACAGTTTAGCCTTTTCTCAAACCCCTCCTGTTTACATCCAACTTCTCTCTGAATTGGAGCTAGCTTGACTCCCTTTTGTAGTCAAACCCTTGACTCCCAAACTAGCCCCGTTTGCAGGTGGGTTTTCCATTTCTGGCATAATTAATGGGAAGAGAGACAAGTGGAGGGGCGGCCACATAGGTTAGCCTTTGCAGGGTCCTCTTTTATGGACATGGAATACAGCCATATCCATTGCTCACCTCACATCCTGTGGTCTCATGGAGGTGAACACTCACACCCTCTGAATTATTTTGCCTGTTTCTTCCGATGATGCAATGAACTCTTTATGTTTTCTTGAATTCCCCAACTTAACAGATTTTTATTTCCACCAACTATGCATAAACACAAATCACTCTTAAACATATTTAAGCCACATAATTATACCTTATCCACTATCAAACTTCTTACTAAATACACTTAATGCTTAACCTACAAATTCTCTTCAAATGCAATGCGTTTCCCTCTAAGCCAGTTTTAGACCTTAAGGACATTATTTGCTTTACGCTTTTTAACAAAGATGAATGAGTGTCCATTCTGGGCTAATGGTAGGGGGTAGATCAGTGAATAAGAAAGACCGACATAGCCCCTTCTCTCAAAGAGCTTTTTATCTGATTGGGGAGAATGACATTAAGCAAACACACACACAAATATAAAGTTTGAATGATGAAAAGCACAATACAGGCAAGGAATGGGGGTCCTATGATGAGGGGATGTACTGGGAGCCAGGGAAGGCATTACTGAAAGAATGACATTTGAAATGAAGAATGAGAAGGACTGAGCCAGAGGAGGAGTAGGGGCAGAGTGTCAGGGAAGAGGGCTCCAGGGGCAGGGAGTCACTCATTCCAGGACCCCAATAAGAGTAATGAGAGGTCTCTCTCCAATACAGGAATGGAGGAAGTGGGTGGTATGAGGTTAGGAGTCAGACTGAGGTAAGTCCAGATGACAGTCAGGTAGACCTAGCAATAGCTTTTATTCTAACCTCAGTGAAACACTGAAGTCTTCACAGAGGGGCGTGAGTGTTCCAATTCATTTTCTAGACAGATCACTCTGGATGGAAGTTGGAAAGTGGATTGGGGAATTGGAGAAAAAGGGGAAGCAGAATGATAGGAGGCAGTTGTAGTAGTCTGGAAGAGACCAAATGGTGGTGTGAACTATGATGATTGCAATGGAGAGGAACAGAAACAGACAGATTAGAGAAAATAGGAGATGGAAATGACTGAATACACTAGGAAAATTATCACAGTGAAGGGGATGAGTGTAAAGGAGGTGTCAAGGATGGAGCTCAGGTTTACAGCTGGGTGGAAGGAGGGGTCATTCACTGGGAAGACAGTGCAGGCACCAGCTTAGAAGGACAGGGTATGACGTAGGGGACTGGCAGTTCCACAGGAAGGCAGGGTGAGAAACAAGATGACTTGAGCTACTGCCTTTCACCTCTCACCAGAGGTGAGGAACAGTTCGACAAAGTGGTAATTTTCTATTGATAAAATGTACTGGCTGTTTTGCTCTCTTCCTCTCTAATAACCAGCTAGTCCTCAGTCTCACTGTCTTTGGCCATGCATTTAACAATTCTGACCAAGTTCAAACACTCCAAGACAGTGTTCTTTGAGGTGTTGGGCAGGTAGCACTAGTGGTCTACCAGATGATTGCAAGTGGCATAGAAAATGACTTCTCGATGCTGTATGGATATGGCATCACATCACATTGAATCACACAGTGAGAAAGTAATTTCCTTTTCAATTCTTTCTTGGGCCTTCTGATTACATCAGGGAGAAAGGCTCAGTTTGGTGTTAGTATGTCTTTACACCTCTGTAACACTTGATAATCTCCTCTTCTTAACAAAGAAAGAACAAGGCCACAGTCTCGGAGCATTTTTAGCAGGCCACAGTCTCTAGCTGGAATTTAATAATATGGTTTTGTTTTCAATGTAAAAAAAAAAAAATTAACATTACCTCCTATTCGTGGCAAGTGATATTGGTTTTTCATTTACAGCAGTGAAATAAATAAATAAATCTATTTTAAAATGAAGCTCCAAGTACAAAAAGAGAGTTGTGAAAAACACTAATTAAATAATAGTACACTTGGCACAGGAATATGGCAAGTATGACGGAGGAGGTCATATGGTTAAAGTCTGGAAAACATAGCATGACACTGAAGTGGTCGTTTGTTATTCATGCATCCACTCTTCCTTCTTGGGGCAACGTTTCCTCATCTTCTTGGATGAATCATCTCTCCCCAGCTTTCAGCCCACAGGCTCCCAGTACAGTTGATTTCCCTCCGGCGCCCTAGGGGATAGCACTGGAAGCTTGGCTAAGCTGATCAGCATATGCCTTCACGCCAGCCAGTGATTGGCTTATCCATGGGCTCCTGAACCAAATTAGGCCAATCAGGTGCAGAGCCCAGTCAGTTGGCTTTAGAGGCCATGAATCAAATCACTGTGTTCCTCTGCCTCCTGTACGCTATGTCCTTTGAGGTGAGATCTAAAGGATGAATGTTAAATTAGTAGATGATGATGCCATGAGGCTGCAGTTGTGGTCAGGGCCCCGACCATATAGTGAGGTAGGAGAACAGGGTCTGGAGGCAAGGAACCTAAGGCCATTTCACGCTGACTTCCTAGAACTAAATTGAAAGGAAAACCCTAACTCTCCACATCTAAGTAACAAATGGACCAGAGGCTACTCCCTTTGCAAACTCCCACCTTTTCTGCCCGGCAGATAGGAAATTGAAGGTACCTCTGATTGGTTGCATGGGAGTGTAACTTTGTAACTTCTCTCCACTCAGACTGATTGTGGGCCAAGTCTTCGTTTGCATAGAAGTGCAACTTTGCAACTGCACATTAGCTTCTGATTGGTTGCTTTTCTGCAACCAATCAGATGTTCGCACAGGAGTGTGATCTTTGTAACTCCACTTCAGTCTCTGATTGGGGGCCACCAGTTCATTTACACGAACCAAGTGGCCAATGGGAAACCTCTAGAGGGTATTTGGACAGGAGAAGATTCTGTATCTGGGCCCTTGAGCCGCTGCTCTGGCTGGCTCCCACACTGTGGAGTGTACTTCCATTTTCAATAATCCCTGCTTTCATTTTTTTGTTGCTTCATTGTTTCCTTGCTTTGCTGTACATTTTGTCCAATTCTTTGTTTAAAACACTAAGAACCTGGACAACTCGCAGTCAAGAAAGACCCTCTACGGATAACAATAGGACCTTGTAGACCATGGTAAGAACTCCACTTGGAATTCTATCCCAACAGCAAATGGGAAGCCTTTAAATGGTTTGTTAGCAGGAAGATGACAGGCCTAGATTCTTATTTTTAAAGACCACCGTGGTATATAAAGCACTTAACATGGAGTCCAGCACCTGGTAAATGTATTAAGTTGGAGACTGCCCAGTGTCGGCAGGATACATAATTGGGGCTCAGTAAATGGGCATCCGCATCCCCCTTCCCTTCTGCTTGTTCCTGAGGTTACTTCTATCAGAAGAAGCCTCTCAGAGCCTCTGGGAAAGTAGTCTTAAGTAGGACGTTGCCTTGCCCAAGGGCACTGAAGTTTAGCTGGAGCCTGAGATCTAAGGGGAAAGGCAGGAAGCAAAGGTTAGTGCTCTTGGAACTTTTAAACTTTGGTATCACTGAATTTCTACAGTTAAAAAAAGTAGACTCTGGAGTGAACAGTTAATGAGGCAAATGGAATTAAAAAATAAATAAATAAGCAAAACCAATGTTAAGGGAGAAGGTCTGAATTAATACGAGTTTCTAGAGTCAGAAGAGCACTCTTTTTCTGGGTCATGGCCAATGGGCAGACAACATGTTTAGCCTACAGGAAACAAGGTTCGCTTACCGTCCCCGTTTGCACGTGGGAATGAATGCACAGCTACAGGAGGAAGATGAGAGTGTAATTTGGAGATAGAAGTAGTCGAAGGAATTCAACTGAGAAATAACATCCTGGCACAAACTTAAGACATAAAAATAAAATCAATTTCACAAGACCCAGAAAGCCTGATTCTTCTTGTAAAGTGTCCCTGTAGAATCTCAACAAGCTTCAGCACCCCCGGTCTTCCAGCCCCTCCCACCACCATGCCTTTGCTCTAGCCTCAATGGATTTTTGCAGTCCCTCAATCTCTTACCTATCTCTGTCCAGAGCGGGGTACAGCTGTCAGTCCTCCTGCTGCCCCCACTCTTTCCTAGGCTTTCTGGATCCAGAGGCTCACCCGGACCCACCCTACTGTGCAAATGCACCTCCTGCGTGACACCCACTGTCCCTGGCCTGTCACTGCCCTGGTCTTGGACTGGCTTTACCACCTCCCTTTGTACATGGACTCCCTCCCGTGTCAGCGTAACGTGGCTCAGTAATTAAGTGCAATCATTCTCAGGCTGAACAGTCAGACCTGGGGTATTGAGTAGTGGCTAAAGGAGCAGACTTTGGTGTGAGGTTGCTGGCTAATTTCTGCCATCCCTACTTACTATGTATGCTAAGTTATATTGGTTATTTAATCTCTATCAGCCTCAGTTTTCTCACCTGCAAAATGGGGATGATAATACTACTTGCCTCACAGAGCCAAGAGGTTTATTAAATAAATTCATACATATTATGAACTGAGAGCAGCTTGTGACACCTAGTAAGCACTCCACAAGTGTTAGATATTATTACCCTTTCCTTACCATTTACCAGCTGTGAAACTGTGTGAGTGACTTAATCTAAGCTGGAGCTTCAAAACTACCCTCACAGTCCCCCTGTAGTAGCATATCCTTTCCCATAAGCAAGTAGGAATGCTTAGCAGACAAGTTTTGTGATCTCTAGGCTCAAAATGTTTTCTCCTTTTTTGGTCATAACCCAGATAATGACTATGCACCTGCATTTAGTAACCTGTGCCATTCAATCACCTCTCTTCCTTGGAGATTCATCCATGGATGCACCTCTTTACTTCATTCCTTCTGCCTCCTTATCCCTCAAACATGGGGGTTTCAAGACTTTTCTCTTTAAGTGCAGAACTTACTGACTTCTGAATATAAAGGCTCAGGCCATCTCCAGAAAGGAGCTAATTGCAGGACACACCACACAGGATGGCTGTGGGGATGACAGAGGGTAATGTAGACAGCCTTAATGAACAGTGATATGGTTTGGCTGTGTCCCCACTCAAATCTCATCTTGAATTGTAGTTCCCATAATTCCCAGGTGTTGTGGGAGGGACCCTGTGGGAGGTAATTGAATCATGGGGTCAGGTCTTTCCTGTACTGTTCTCGTGGTAGTGAATAAGTCTCATGAGGTCTGACGGTTTTATGAATGGGGTCCCCTGCACAAGCTCTTTTGCCTGCCGTCATGTAAGGCATGCCTTTGCTCTTCCTTCATCTTCGGCCATGATTGTGAGGCCTCCCCAGCCATGTGGAACTGTGAGTGCAGTAAACCACTTTCCTTTATAAATTACCCAGTCTCAGGTATATCTTTATTAGCAGCGTGATAACTGACTAACACAAATGGTCTCAGCTACCATCAGAGCAAGAAACCTGATGTGGTCCTGAATCCTTCATCTCCTTCACCTCCTACATCCGCATGATCACCAAGTTCCACCAATTATTCTTTTCCACTGCCTCCTGAACATGCCTCTCTCTCCAATTCTAATTCAGGACACCTTTATCTCTCATTTCCATCACTGCCAGAGTCCCTGGACTGCTGGGGTATCACTTCTGTGACCCATCCTGCCCCACTGGTGGCCAATAGGACCTTCCCAAAACAGAAACCTGACAATGTTCTGCTCCTTCTTAATACTGTTCCATGTTTTCTCATAGCCCTAGACAATGCCCAGACTTCACTTAAGATGACCATCACCCCCACCTTTAACATCAAAAATGTTCCTAGACACTTCCTCAGACCTCAACCCGTGACAGTAGCTGTACTTCTAGTAACTGTCAGTGGGGAAAATGCATAATGCCAACGAATGCTCTGACTTTTAAATATATTTTAATTTTAAAAATTATTGCAATATTTATTTATATTTTAAATAATATATATATATATTTGCAGCATTTATTCATTCAGTGGAAAATGCTCAGTGCACATAAGAATTTGAGGAATCCTTACAAGTAACTTCATGGCCCTATGAAGGTGTTTGGGGGCTTACAAGTTGGAAATAATTGGCCTAGAACTTAAACTCTAAGCTTCTTGTTCCTCCCAGCACTTGTAAAGAGCCTCTGTGAACACTACCCTCCCACATATATTCAATTTCCAGCTGTGGAGATAACTTTTTTGTTTCTCCAGAGAGCACCAGAAGCTTCCACACTTTCAGAGGGTCTCTGCTGCCATCTTTCTCTCTGGTGAATTCCTACCCTTTTTTGAGCCTCTTCTCAAATGTCACCTCCTCTGATGAACCCAGCAGTTTACTACTTTTTCTGATAAACCCAGAAGTTTGCCACTTTTTCCTCTGTAACAAAACTCAACTAGCACCATAATTAATGTGTTTCAATTCTTTGTCTATATTTTTTCTCCATTTAAAAGCTCCTTCTGGAATGATACATTGACTGCTTCATCATCTTCGTGCCCCACCCACTATGACAACTTCTGCCATTAGTAGTTGCTTAATAAATGTTGAGTCTAATGAGCAGATGAAGGAACAATCCCTAGAGAGATTTGATCTCGCCAGTATAGGTGTGCTAATGGGAGGGGGCCAACTGACTGTCCAAAGTAAAGAATGTGTATTTACTTTAATATCATCTTGGGGGAGTAACAAATGGTGGGTCCTTCATGTCCACTAGGAGGGTGGGTGGCATGGAGACAGTCTTTTCCAGGGAGGCTTGCAAGCCTCCCCTTTGTATCAGAGGTAGATATCCACTCTGTCTGTGGTTAGGGAAGGAAGCCCCGCAGGTGGCTCCTCTGCTAATGGAGTGCTTAAGCTTGCGCTCCCAACTGCTTCAGGATAGAATGAACACATGCGGGTAGCCAGCATACTCACTATCTATGATTCTCACTAGGAAGGAGAAAATCTCCCTCTGTGGTGGAGATCTAACCTGTGTAGGGTCTAATCTGCTGTCCAGTGTCCTAGTACTAAGAGGAGATATTTGATGGAGAGAAGGGGCAGCTGATGTCCACTAGATCCATGGATGAGGGAGCCCCCGGAATGAACGCTGTCTCCCCAGCCAGCTGCCGCACTGCCTGTGTCCCCAAACATTCAACTTCTACCTGGAGGCACCATCATAAAGTCTGCTTCTCCCCGTGTGCTGCTCAGCTTGTAGACTCCGGAGTCTTGGAGGTCAAGAGAGTTTAGTTCAAGTTCCAGCTCCACCATAGAAATGCTGTGTGATTTAAAATGTTTACATGTAAGTATAACATTCGTACAAAAGAATGATTAGAATGTGTGTTTATCAAGAGGAACGGAAACCTATGTTACCATGATTCAACGTAAGAGATGGAACATTGCCAACACCACGTACTCCTCCTGCGTGACCCATGGCAAACTATACTCCATCCTAACCCTCCCAGAGGTAACCGCTATCCTGCCTTTTATGTTTGTCATTCTTTTGCTTCTCTTTATAGTTATCTTACATATATAAACTCATAAACAAAATACGTTTGTGAACTTTATATATGGGCTCCAACCTGTGTGTGTTCTTCTGTGACTTATTTTTTCAATCAGCATTACATATATGAGTTTCATTCATTTTGATGTATTCAATAGTTATCATCCATTTTCACTACTGTATAATATCCCATTATATGTATATGCTGCAATTTTCCTGAATTTGGATATTTGGGTTGTTTCTAATTAACGGCTAATATGACTAATGCTGCTATGAACATTTAAGTACAAGTTTTTGTTTTTGTTGGGGACAGTCTTGCTCCATTGCTCAGGCTGGAGTGCAGTGGCACGATCTCGACTCGCTGCAACCTCTGCCTCCCAGTTTCAAGTGATTCTCATGCCTCAGTCTACTGAGTAGCTGGGACTACAGGTGTGTACCATCACATCCTGCTAATTTTTGTATTTTTAGTAGAGATGGGGTTTTGCCATGTTTCCCAGGCTGATCTTGAACTCCTGACCTCAAGTGATCTGCCCGCCTTGGCCTCTCAAAGTCCTGGGATTACAGGCGTGAGTCACCACACCTGACCTCTTTTGCTCATTTTTAATTGAATTTTTGTCTTTCCATTATTGAGGGACAAACATTCTTTATATATTCTGGATACAAATTCTTTGTCAGATACACGCATGTGACTATTTTCTCTGAGACTTACCTTTTTATTCTTTAAATAGAATCTTTCAAAGATCAAAGTTTTTCATGTTGATGTAGACCAATTTACCAGATTTTTTTCTTTATAGATTATGCCTTTTGTGTCCTAAGGTATCTTGTCTCCTAATACCTCTTTCAGGTCATGAAGATTTTCTTTGAGAAGTTTTATGGTTTTATGTTTAGATATATGATCCTTTTCAAGATAATTTTGTGGGTGGGATAAAGTAACAGTTAAGATCCCTTTATTTTTTCCATACGGATATCCAATGTTGCTGGCACCATTTGTTGAAAAGACTACCTTTTCCTTATGGAATGACTTTGATGCCTGTTCCAGGCAGCATAGTGTCCCTCTCTGCCCAATGATGTCCATGTCCCCAAACTTAACATATGAATATGTTAAATGACATAACAAAGGGGAACTAAGGTTACAGATGAAATTTGTGTTGCTGATATTCTGACCTTAAAATAGGGAGTTTATCCTGAATGGTCTGCATCAACCCAAGGTAATCATAAAGGTCCTTAAAAAATGGAAGAGGGGGCCGGGCGCGGTGGCTCAAGCCTGTAATCCCAGCAGAGGCTTCCAGGACGGGCGGATCACTGCAGGGTCAGGAGAGATGGCACTATGGTCCAGGAAAGTCCTGCCCCTACTTGGGCAGAAACACAAAAAACTAGTTGGCTTAGGCAAGGCGGCTCGTGGTCCCAGCTACTCGTGGAGCTGAGGTTGGCAGATTCAAGGTGAACTCCGGAGGCATGGCACTTGAGTAGTGGAGCTGAGATCCGGCCACTGCACCCAGCCTGGCTAGATTTAGACCTCATTTCAAAAAAAAAAAAAAAAAAAAAAAAAAAAAAAAAAAAAAATGGAAGAGGGAAGCAGAGATTGGTGTGAGGCAGTGAAAGGACTTGATCTGCTATCACTGAACTGAAATAGAGGAAGGGGCCATGAGCCAAGGACTGTGGGCAACCCCTAGAAGCTGGGAAAGGCAAAGAAACAGACACTCCCCTAGGAGGAGCACAGCCTTCCTGACACATTGACTTTGAGTCCTGTGAGACTTGTGTTGGACTTCTACCTTACAGAACTGTAAAATAAAACATTTGTATTGTTTTAAACCAGTAAGTTGGTAGTAATTTGTTACAGCAGCAATAGAAGAATAATACAGCACCTTTTCCTGTAATCCCAGCACTTTGGGAGGCCGAGGCGGGCAGATCACAAGGTCAGGAGATCGAGACCATCCTGGCTAACACGGTAAAACTTCGTCTCTACTACAAATACAAAAAAAAAAAATTAGCCAGGCATGGTGGCAGGAGCCTGTAGTCCCAGCTACTCGGGAGGCTGAGGCAGGAGAATGGCGAGAACCTGGGAGGTGGAGCTTGCAGTGAGCTGAGATTGCACCACGTCACTCCAGTCTGGACGACAGAGTGAGACTCCCTCTCAATACATAAATAAATAAATAAATAAATAAATAAATAAATAAATAAAGTAAAAAAATCAATTGACCGTACATATGTGGATCTATTTTCATACTGTTCCATTGATCTATATATTTGTCTGTGTGCCAATGCCACATTGTGTTGTTACTGTACCTTTAAAAGGAGCTTCATCATAAATCCTTAAATCAGATGGTCTAAGTCCCCTAGTTTGTTCTTTTTAAAAATAGTATGTGTTGTTCCGGTCCCCTTGCATTTCCATATTAATTTTTGAATCACTTTTCCAACTTCTGTTTTTTGTTAGGATTGCATTGAATCTATGGATTCTTTTGGGAAAAATGGACAGACATCATAATAATATTGTGCTCTGATCCATGAACATGATATATCACTCCATTTTTTAGTTCTTCACTTTTTATTTTTGTAGTTTTTAGTGTGCAGATCTATAACATATGTCATTAAATTTATCCCTAAGTATTTCATGTTTTGTGATGCTACTCTAAATGGCACAATTTTCTTATTCCCATTGAATATTGGTAGTTTTTACAACTACAATCTATTTTGTATACTGACCTTACTAAACTCACTTCTTAGTAAAAGTGGCTCTTTTGTACACTGCATAGGATTTTGTATTTAGAGATCATATCAATTTAGTTTTTTTGTAACTTTTTCCTGTCATTTTATACTGGCTAGGACCTTCAGTACAAAGTTGGTTAGAAGCAGTGAGAACAGACATCTTTATCCTGTTCTGAATTTATGGCGCAAAGCATTTAGTCTTTCACCACCAAGTATGATGCTGTCGGCAGGTATTTTTTGTAAACATCTGTTATCATATTAAGAAAGTTTCTTTTTCTTCCTAGTTTGCTGAGAGATTATGTCATGAATAGGTCTGAAAATTTTCAAATGCTTTTTATTTATTTATTTATTTATTATTATTATACTTTAAGTTCTAGGGTACATGTGGATAACGTGCAGGTTTGTTACATATGTATACTTGTGCCATATTGGTGTGCTGCACCCATCAACTCGTCAGCACCCATCAACTCGTCATTTACATCAGGTATAACTCCCAATGCAATCCCTCCCCCCTCCCCCCTCCCCATGATAGGCCCTGGTGTGTGATGTTCCCCTTCCCGAGTCCAAGTGATCTCATTGTTCAGTTCCCACCTATGAGTGAGAACATGCGGTGTTTGGTTTTCTGTTCTTGTGATAGTTTGCTAAGAATGATGGTTTCCAGCTGCTTTTTCTCTGTCTACTAAGGTAATCACAGTTTTTAAAAAATCTTTTTATTCTACTAATATGCTAAATTATGTTGATTAATTTTATATTTTAAACCAATATTGTCTTCCCAATCTTTGTGTAGTTTTGTTATCATGTTCATTCTGGTCTCATATTATCATTTGGGAAGTGTTTTCTCCATATCTATTTCTGAAATATTTTGTATAAAACTGCAGTACTATTATTTTTCCATAAATGTCTTCTAGAACTCATCAGCAAAGCCATCTACACCATATGTTTTCTTTATGGGAAGGTGTTTAATTAAAAATTCACATTTATTAATTGATATAGGACTATTCAGATTCCTTGTTTCTTTTTAAGTAAACTACAGTAGATTTTGTCTTTCAAGGAATTTGCCCGTTTGTTGCATAAAGTTGTTCATAATACACCCTACAAAATATGTCACGATGGTCCCTCTTTCATTCCTGATATTGGTAATTTGTGTCTTCTCTCTTTATTTCTTGATCAAGCCCACTCACTGTAGGTTTATCAATTAAGTTGTGTTTTTTTTTAAAAAAATGTTTTTAAAATTTTATTAATTTTCCCATTTTTATCCATTTTTTAATTAATTCCTACTCTTTATTACATATTTTTTCCACTTATTTTGGTATTACATGTTCTTCTTTTTCTATCTTCTTAAGAATCTTAGATAACTGGAGGCAGAGCAAGATGGCCGAATAGGAACAGCTCCAGTCTCCAACTCCCAGCGCGAACCACACAGAAGACAGGTGATTTCTGCATTTTCAACTGAGGTACTGGGTTTATCTCACTAGGGAGTGCCTGACAATCAGTGCTGGTCAGCTGCTGCAGCCCAACCAGCGAGAGCTGAAGCAGGGCAAGGCATCACCTCACCTGGGAAGCGCAAGGGGGAAGGGAATCCCTTTTCCTAGCCAGGAGAACTGAGACCCACAACACCTGGAAAATCGGGTAACTCCCACCCCAATACTGCGCTCTACCAAGGATCTTAGCAAACGGGCACACCAGGAACTATATCCCACACCTGGCTGGGAGGGTCCCACGCCCACGGAGCCTCCCTCATTGCTAGCACAGCAGACTGCGATCTCGGGGCAAGGCAGCAGCGAGGCTGGGGGAGGGGCGCCCGCCATTGCTGAGGCTTAAGTAGATAAACAAAGCGGCTAGGAAGCTCTAACTGGGTGGAGCCCACAGCAGCTCAAGGAGTCCTGCCTGTCTCTGTAGACTCCACCTCTGGGGATAGGGCACAGCTAAACAACAACAACAACAAAAAGCAGCTGAAACCTCTGCAGATGCAAATGACTCTGTCTGACAGCTTTGAAGAGAGCAGTGGATCTCCCAACATGGAGGTTGAGATCTGAGAACAGACAGACTGCCTGCTCAAGTGGGTCCCTGACCCCTGAGTAGCCTAACTGGGAGACATCCCCCACTAGGGGCAGACCAACACCCCACACCTCACAGGGTGGAGTACACCTCTGAGAGGAAGCTTCCAAAGCAAGAATCAGACAGGTACACTCGCTGTTTAGCAATATTCTATCTTCTGCAGCCTCTGCTGCTGATACCCAGGCAGACAGGGTCTGGAGTGGACCTCAAGCAATCTCCAACAGACCTACAGCTCAGGGTCCTGACTGTTAGAAGGAAAACTAACAAACAGGAAGGACACCCACACCAAAACCCCATCAGTACGTCACCATCATCAAAGACCAGAGGCAGATAAAACCACAAAGATGGGGAAAAAGCAGGGCAGAAAAGCTGGAAATTCAAAAAATAAGAGCGCATCACCCCCTGCAAAGGAACGCAGCTCATCGCCAGCAACGGATCAAAGCTGGACGGAGAATGACTTTGACGAGATGAGAGAAGAAGGCTCCAGTCCATCAAACTTCTCAGAGCTAAAGGAGGAATTACGTACCCAGCGCAAAGAAACTAAAAATCTTGAAAAAAGAGTGGAAGAATTGATAACTAGAATAATTAATGCAGAGAAGGCCATAAACGAATGGATAGAGATGAAAACCATGACACGAGAAATATGTGACAAATGCACAAGCTTCAGTAACCGACTCGATCAACTGGAAGAAAGACTATCAGCGATTGAGGATCAAATGAATGAAATGAAGCGAGAAGAGAAACCTAAAGAAAAAAGAAGAAAAAGAAATGAACAAAGCCTGCATGAAGTATGGGATTATGTAAAAAGACCAAATCTACGTCTGATTGGGGTACCTGAAAGTGAGGGGGAAAATGGAACCAAGTTGGAAAACACTCTTCAGGATATCATCCAGAACTTCCCCAACCTAGTAGGGCAGGCCAACATTCAAATTCAGGAAATACAGAGAACGCCACAAAGATACTCCTCAAGAAGAGCAACTCCAAGACACATAATTGCCAGATTCACCAAAGTTGAAATGAAGGAAAAAATCATAACGGCAGCCAGAGAGAAAGGTCAGGTTACCCACAAAGGGAAGCCCATCAGACTAACAGCAGATCTCTCGGCAGAAACTCTACAAGGCAGAAGAGAGTGGGGGCCAATATTCAACATTCTTAAGGAAAAGAATTTTAAACCCAGAATTTCATATCCAGCCAGACTAAGTTTCATAAGTGAAGGAGAAATAAAATCCTTTACAGATAAGCAAATGCTGAGAGATTTTGTCACCACCAGGCCTGCCTTACAAGAGACCCTGAAGGAAGCACTAAACATGGAAAGGAACAACCGGTACCAGCCATTGCAAAAACATGCCAAAATGTAAAGACCATCGAGGCTAGGAAGAAACTGCATCAACTAACGAGCAAAATAACCAGTTAATATCATAATGGCAGGATCAAGTTCACACATAACAATATTAACCTTAAATGTAAATGGACTAAATGCTCCAATTAAAAGACACAGACTGGCAAACTGGATAAAGACTCAAGACCCATCAGTTTGCTGTATTCAGGAGACCCATCTCACATGCAGAGACATACATAGGCTCAAAATAAAGGGATGGAGGAAGATCTACCAAGGAAATGGAGAACAAAAAAAAGCAGGGGTTGCAATCCTAGTCTCTGATAAAACAGACTTTAAACCATCAAAGATCAAAAGAGACAAAGAAGGCCATTACATAATGGTAAAGGGATCAATTCAACAGGAAGAGCTAACTATCCTAAATATATATACACCCAATACAGGAGCACCTAGATTCATAAAGCAAGTCCTTAAAGACTTACAAAGAGACTTAGACTCCCATACAATAATAATGGGAGACTTCAACACTCCACTGTCACCATTAAACAGATCAACGAGACAGAAAATTAACAAGGATATCCAGGAATTGAACTCATCTCTGCAGCAAGCAGACCTAATAGACATCTACAGAACTCTCCACCCCAAATCAACAGAATATACATTCTACTCAGCACCACATCACACTTATTCCAAAATTGACCACATAATTGGAAGTAAAGCACTCCTCAGCAAATGTACAAAAACAGAAATTATAACAAACTGTCTCTCAGACCACAGTGCAATCAAACTAGAACTCAGGACTAAGAAACTCAATCAAAACCGCTCAACTACATGGAAACTGAACAACCTGCTCCTGAATGACTACTGGGTACATAATGAAATGAAGGCAGAAATAAAGATGTTCTTTGAAACCAATGAGAACAAAGATACAACATACCAGAATGTCTGGGACACATTTAAAGCAGTGTGTAGAGGGAAATTTATAGCACTAAATGCCCACAAGAGAAAGCTGGAAAGATCTAAAATTGACACTCTAACATCACAATTGAAAGGACTAGAGAAGCAAGAACAAACACATTCAAAAGGTAGCAGAAGGCAAGAAATAACTAAGATCAGAGCAGAACTGAAGGAGATAGAGACACAAAAAACCCTCCAAAAAATCAGTGAATCCAGGAGTTGGTTTTTTGAAAAGATCAACAAAATTGATAGACCGCTAGCAAGACTAATAAAGAAGAAAGGAGAGAAGAATCAAATAGACGCAATAAAAAATGATAAAGGGGATATCACCACCGACCCCACAGAAATACAAACTACCATCAGAGAATACTATAAACACCTCTATGCAAATAAACTAGAAAACCTAGAAGAAATGGATAATTTCCTGGACACTTACACTCTCCCAAGACTAAACCAGGAAGAAGTGGAATTCCTGAATAGACCAATAGCAGGCTCTGAAATTGAGGCAATAATTAATAGCCTACCAAAGAAAAAAAGTCCAGGACCAGATGGATTCACAGCTGAATTCTACCAGAGGTACAAGGAGGAGCTGGTACCATTCCTTCTGAAACTATTCCAATCAATAGAAAAAGAGGGAATCCTCCCTAACTCATTTTATGAGGCCAACATCATCCTGATACCAAAGCCTGGCAGAGACACAACAAAAAAAGAGAATTTTAGACCAATATCCCTGATGAACATCGATGCAAAAATCCTCAATAAAATACTGGCAAACCGGATTCAACAACACATCAAAAAGCTTATCCACCATGATCAAGTGGGCTTCATCCCTGGGATGCAAGGCTGGTTCAACATTCGCAAATCAATAAACATAATCCAGCATATAAACAGAACCAAAGACAAGAACCACATGATTATCTCAATAGATGCAGAAAAGGCTTTTGACAAAATTCAACAGCCCTTCATGCTAAAAACGCTCAATAAATTCGGTATTGATGGAACGTACCTCAAAATCATAAGAGCTATTTATGACAAACCCACAGCCAATATCATACTGAATGGGCAAAAACTGGAAAAATTCCCTTTGAAAACTGGCACAAGACAGGGATGCCCTCTCTCACCACTCCTATTCAACATAGTGTTGGAAGTTCTGGCTAGGGCAATCAGGCAAGAGAAAGAAATCAAGGGTATTCAGTTAGGAAAAGAAGAAGTCAAATTGTCCCTGTTTGCAGATGACATGATTGTATATTTAGAAAACCCCATTGTCTCAGCCCAAAATCTCCTTAAGCTGATAAGCAACTTCAGCAAAGTCTCAGGATACAAAATTAATGTGCAAAAATCACAAGCATTCTTATACACCAATAACAGACAAACACAGAGCCAAATCATGAATGAACTTCCATTCACAATTGCTTCAAAGAGAATAAAATACCTAGGAATCCAACTTACAAGGGATGTAAAGGACCTCTTCAAGGAGAACTACAAACCACTGCTCAGTGAAATAAAAGAGGACACAAACAAATGGAAGAACATACCATGCTCATGGATAGGAAGAATCAATATCGTGAAAATGGCCATACTGCCCAAGGTAATTTATAGATTCAATGCCATCCCCATCAAGCTACCAATGAGTTTCTTCACAGAATTGGAAAAAACTGCTTTAAAGTTCATATGGAACCAAAAAAGAGCCCGCATTGCCAAGACAATCCTAAGTCAAAAGAACAAAGCTGGAGGTATCATGCTACCTGACTTCAAACTATACTACAAGGCTACAGTAACCAAAAAAGCATGGTGCTGGTACCAAAACAGAGATATAGACCAATGGAACAGAACAGAGTCCTCAGAAATAATACCACACATCTACAGCCATCTGATCTTTGACAAACCTCAGAAAAACAAGAAATGGGGAAAGGATTCCCTATTTAATAAATGGTGCTGGGAAAATTGGCTACCCATAAGTAGAAAGCTGAAACTGGATCCTTTCCTTACTCCTTATACGAAAATTAATTAAAGATGGATCAGAGACTTAAATGTTAGACCTAATACCATAAAAACCCTAGAAGAAAATCTAGGTAATACCATTCAGAACATAGACATGGGCAAGGACTTCATGTCTAAAACACCAAAAGCAACAGCAACAAAAGCCAAAATTGACAAATGGGATCTAATTAAACTAAAGAGCTTCTGCACAGCAAAAGAAACTACCATCAGAGTGAACAGGCAACCTACAGAATGGGAGAAAATTTTTGCAATCTACTCATCTGACAAAGGGCTAGTATCCAGAACCTACAAAGAACTCAAACAAATTTACAAGAAAAAAACAAACAACCCCATCGAAAAGTGGGCAAGGGATATGAACAGACAGCTCTCAAAAGAAGACATTCATACAGCCAACAGACACATGAAAAAATGCTCATCATCACTGGCCATCAGAGAAATGCAAATCAAAACCACAATGAGATACCATCTCACACCAGTTAGAAAGGCAATCATTAAAAAGTCAGGAAACAACAGGTGCTGGAGAGAATGTGGAGAAATAGGAACACTTTTACACTGTTGGTGGGATGGTAAACTAGTTCAACCATTATGGAAAACAGTATGGCGATTCCTCAAGGATCTAGAACTAGAAGTACCATATGACCCAGCCATCCCATTACTGGGTATATACCCAAAGGATTATAAATCATGCTGCTATAAAGACACATGCACATGTATGTTTATTGCGGCACTATTCACAATAGCAAAGACTTGGAATCAACCCAAATGTCCATCAGTGACAGACTGGATTAAGAAAATGTGGCACATATACACCATGGAATACTATGCAGCCATAAAAAAGATGAGTCTGTGTCCTTTGTAGGGACATGGATGCAGCTGGAAACCATCATTCTCAGCAAACTATTACAAGAACAGAAAACCAAACACCGCGTGTTCTCACTCATAGGTGGGAACTGAACAATGAGATCACTTGGACTCCGGAAAGGGAACACCATACACCGGGGCCTATTATGGGGAGTGGGGACGGGGGAGGGATTGCATTGGGAGTTATACCTGATGTAAATGATGAGTTGATGGGTGCAGCACGCCAACATGGCACAAGTATACATATGTAACAAACCTGCATGTTATCCACATGTACCCTAGAACTTAAAGTATAATAATAATAATAAAAAAAAGAATCTTAGATAACTGACTTTAGACCTTTCTTCTTTCTTAACATGAATATATAAAGCTCTACATTTTCCTCAAAGCATTCCTTTAGCTTCATCCCAGAGATTTGAATATGTCTTGCTTTTGTTTTTATTTAATTCAAAATATTTTCTCATTTGCCTTGTGATTTATTTCTTTGATATGAGTTAGAAATGTTTGGTTCAGTTTCTAAATCTCTAGAGATTTTCCAGGTGGATTTTTGTTATTTCTAATTTAATTCCCTTATATTCACAGAACATACTCTATATGATCCCAATTCTTTTAAATTTGTGAACATTTATTTTATGATCCAGTATGTGGTTTGTCTTACATGTTCACTTGAAAAGAATGTGTAGTCTGTTGTTGTTGGAGGAGTGTCCTATAAATGTCAATTATTTCCAGTTTTTTTGATAGATCAAGTATTCTATACCCTTACTGATTTTCTATTTGTTGCGTCAATTACTTAGAAAGAATCATTATAATCTTCCACTCTAATCATACATTTGTCTATTTCTCTTCTCTGCTCTATCAGTTTTTATTTCACATATTTTGAAATTCTGTTGTGTGTACACATTTAAGATTGAGATATCTCTTTGAAGAATGAACCCTTTATTGTTGTAAAATGAATCTGTTTTTTCCTGGTAATTTTTTTTGCATTGAGGCCTACTTTGGTATCTGTATAATTATACCAGGATTTCTATAATTAGTGTTTGCATAGTATACCTTTTTCTGTCATTTTACTTTAATTTACCTGTGTCTTTATATTTAAAATGTGTTTCTTAAAGGCAACACATAGTTGGGCCTTGCTTTATAAATCCAATATGACAATCCCTTTTAATTGGAGTGCTTAGATTTTTTTATTTACACTTAATGTAATTATCAATATGGTGGGGCTTAAATTTACAACTTTGTAATTTGTTTTCTGTTTGTCCCATCTGTTCTGTATTTCTTTTTCTTCTTTCCTTGCCTTCTTTTTTTCAGTACTCAATTTTTATTTCCATGTTATCTTATTAACTATACATCTATATTGAAAATTTGTTTTAGTGTATGCCTTGGGATTTACAATATGCTTTTCATATTTTTTTTTAAATTTCCAACTTTCATTTTAAGTTCAGGGGTACATGTGCAGGTTGTGCAGGTTTGTTACATAGGTAAACGTGCAGGTTTGTTACATAGGTTTACTGCACAGATCATCCCATCACCCAGGTATTAAGCCCAGCATCCATTAGCTATTCTTCTTGATGTTCTCCCTCCTCCCACCCCCTACTGTTTTTTAAATTTATTAAGCGTGTTTCAAATAATGTTTAATGTATGACCCTCCCAGTAGTGTTGTAGACTGAATTGAAGCCTATGCCTTGAAGAAGCTGTTGGTGGTGTAAACTAGAAATAAAATCATAAGCCTCCCAACCATGAAAAGGATCTTCTCTTGTCCAAGAGAACCCCAGAGAAACCTTAAAAACTGAGTTCCTGGCTATGGCGGGAAAGAAGGTCAGACACACCTTGTTATATTCCCTCCCTTTTGTGATGTAGACACAACAATGGACAAGTATTAATGTTAAAATAGAGATCATAAGACTGACAGAACAGATTCAGTGGCAATCAGATACTCTACTTAAAGTAGAAGCTATGCTCTAATTGCCATAAGATTTTTCTTCTTCTCCAGTAGCTACACAAACACTGGATTCGAATCAGGAATATTAAAACAGTTTGCAGCTCATCTATCACCAGACATTCACCCCCCAGCCCTCTGTTCCATAAGCCATGACTATAGCTTTGATTGGACAAGAGACTGATTTCAGTAGCTTTATCCTGATAAGAGATCACCAAGCAGGGACTAGTTCTGGTGAGTTTACAGAGGCTGCACTTGAGTGCCTTTGTGTCCCTGCTTCACCTTTTGATGTACAGGGCCTAACTGTAATACACTGAACTGTTAAGTCTCCACCCCAAGGTGAACATGGGATCATATGTAACATGCATATTTATTCAGGACCCAAGTGTTAGGACCACCTTCATGAATATTCATAGCTCTTCCAATAGCCTGTTGAATATGTATGTTTAGTCAATTCATTCATCATAAAGCCCCTGCTCCACCTTGTCCTCCTTAGAAGTGCCTGTTTCTCGCTTCTGCTGAAGGGTGTGCTTCCCAGCCTGTGAGGATGGCCACCTCATAGGCTACAACTCTTTATAAGGAATGAAGTCTCCCTTCTACATATAGAAATTGTGTGGTTTTTAAGTTAGCAGTAGAAATATGGACACAAAAGGACATTCTGGTGATGTCTCTGAAAGAAAAGAGAGTTGTAGAGAAAGCTTCTGTCATCTTAGAGAATACATGGATCATCAGGAACAGAATGCTGCTAGAAATATAAATATTAAAGGTGCTTCTAGTGAGATTTCAGATAGAAATGAGAGACATTTTGGAAACTGGAGCAGACTTGTTATAATGTGGTGGAGGATTTGGCTGAATTGTGTTCTGTTGGATGGGAAGTAGAACACTTACAAGCGCTGAACCTGGATGTTTAACTGAAGAGCTTTCTCAGCAAAGTGTTGAGGCTGATGTCTCCTTGCTGGGAAGGGAGAAAAATAAATTGAGGAAGGAATTGCTAAGCCAAAATAAATCAGCAATTGATGATTTGGAGAATTCTCATCCTATCTAAATACTGTGGTCTGGACAAGGGTGGGAATGGACAACTATTTGCAAAAGAGATTAGGTGTGTGACTCATGGATCCAATCAACCACATCAGCAGAAGTCAGATAGAGAGATGTGGTGAACCAGAACACTGCAGCTCATACCTTGTTTCATTGTTCTTTGCTTTATTGTGCTTTGCAGTTATTACATTTTTTACAAATTGAAGGTTTGTGGCAACCCTGTGTCAAACAAGTCCATTGGTGCCATTTTTTCCAGTAGCATGTGCTTATTTCATGTCTCTATGCCACATTTTGGTAATTCTTGCAATTTTGTTTGTTTGTTTGTTTTTGTTTTGTTTTAGGCAGAATTATACTCTTGTCACCAAGGCTAGAGTGCAGTGGCACCATCTTGGCTCACTGCAACCTCCGCCTCCCGGGTTCAAGTGATTCTCCTGCCTTAGCCTCCTGAGTAGCTGGAATTACAGGCTCTTGCCACCACACCCGGTAATTTTTGTATTTTTAGTAGAGATGGGGTTTCACCATGTTGGCCAGGCTGATCTAGAACTCCTGACACCTCAGGCGATCTGCCCGCCTTGGCCTTCCAAAGTGCTGGGATTAAAGATGTGAGCCACCACACTCAGCCTCTTGCAATGTTTTAAACTGTGTGTGTGTGTGTGTGTGTGTGTGTGTGTGAGAGAGAGAGAGAGACAGAGACAGAGACAGAGACAGAGAGAAAGAGAGAGAGAGAGAGATAAAAACAGAGCGAGAGAGAGACACAGAGAGAGAGAGATAAAAACAGAACGAGAAAGAGACAGAGAGAGAGAGAGTCTCACTGTGTCACTTAGGCTGCAGTGGTGTGATCATGACTCACTGCAGCCTTGACCTCCCAGGCTCAAGCAGTCCTCCCACCTCAGCCTCCCAAGTAGCTGGGACTACAAGTGCACACCACCAGGCCCAGCTAATTTTTGTATTTTTTGTAGAGATGGGGTTTTGCCATGTTTTTCAGGCTGATATCAAGCTCCTCAGCTCAAGTAATCCCAAAGTGCTGGGATTATAGGCGTGAGTCATGGTGCTGGCTGATATTTTAAACTTTTATTATTATCGCTATTATTATATCTGTATAGTAATCTGTAGTCATTGATCTTCGATGTTACTATTGTAATTATTTCAGGATGTCATGAACTGTGCCTCTCTATGATATGGCAATTATTTTGATCTTTTTAAAGTATTTACTTTTGACTTTGCAGATTCTCTGTATCACACATATTCCTAATTTTAATAACTTTGCTCCTATTCTTATTTTTTCCTTTTATTCCTTATTCCATTGTTATCCATTTCTAATTAAAGTTGGAATAAGCTTAGTTCATTAATTTGCAATTTTCATTATAAAATAAGGATTTCTCTTTATAAATTTCCCTATAAGAATCATCTTAGCTTCATCCCACAATTTTATGTATTTCAATATTGTTTAGTTTTAAGTATTTTCTAATTTCCATTAAATTCTCCTTTTGACATAAGAGTTACTTAGATGTGTGATTCTTAATTTTCAAACAAAATTTTAAGTTAGTCATTTGTGATTATCAGCTGATTTTTTTGCTTTATGGTCATTAAACATAGTCTGTGTAATGCAAACTATGTGGAATTTGTTTAGCCTTTGTTTAATGTTTCTTATTTACATGGGAAAAATTGTTATTCTCCAACTGCTGCTACAGAATTCAATTAAATCAAGATTTTAATTTTGTATTCAGATCTTCTATATCTCTACTGACTTTTTTTCTTGCTTATGTATTTATTATTGCACTGTGAAAATGCTTTAAAATCTCCCTTTATGGAGGCAGATTAATCAGTTTCTTTTGTGGTTCTATGTGTTCTTGTTTTATTTATTTTGAAGCAATATCACTATGTGCATGCAAACTTAGAATTGTTAAATTTTCCTAGTGAATTGAACTTTTATCAATATGTACTAACTCTTCTTATCTCTGGTAATAATTTTTGCTTTAAAATCTATTTAATCAGATAATAATGATAGAGAGATATCAGCTTTCTTTTGTTTGGTATCTAACTGACACATTTTTTCCCGTCTTTATGCTATAATCTTTTTGTATACTTTCGATTACTTTCTGTCTTATATATCGTATAGAAGTGAATCGGCTTTTTAAAATTCTGGTAACCTTTTAATTTTACCTGGAGAATTTAGTCACTTTATATTTATTGAGATCACTGGTGGAGTGGCACTGTATTCTACCATTTTATTTTGTGCTTTCTATTGGTGCTGCCCTTTTATTTTTTCCCCTCTCTGTTCTACTTTCTTTTGTCTTTTTTTGGATTGATTAATTTTCCTCCTAAACTTATTCATTATCCATCAAATAATATGGAAATTACATATCATGTTTTTGTCCTTTTAGTGCTACCTTAGAAATTGCATTATATATATTTAAAAGAATAAATAAAATGGTTATGCTTTCCACCCAGCTAACTGAAGGAATTTAGGACTTTATCTACGATTATCCTCTTTTTGACTAAAGGCTGTTCTTGTTCATTATTTTTTAATATTGTAAATTAGACATTATTATTATTATCATCATGTGTACAGCCAATATTTATTTGGACTTGCCCACATATTAATATTATCCTTTATCAATTCTGGGAAATTCCAAGTTACCCTCTCTTTGAATATTCCCATTCCTCCACTCTATCTATTATGAAGACTGGCCAGAGGGCAGGAAAAACCCCCTGGAAGCAGGTGAAGTATCTAACGTAGGGTCCTCCACCTGGCATCTTATTCCCAGCAGCAGGACAAGCACTTCCGACTCCAGGACAGAATCTCAACCTTAGGGTATGGAAAACTGAGAGTCAGTGGTTAGCTCTAAGTTCAAAGGACAGGGGATAGAGTCAGGCTGGTGGCCATATTAGGCCAATCGAAAGCCTGGTAATCAGAGAGAAGAAGAGATGAGAGACTGTGAGGGTGTCGAGAGAAAAAGCAGCCTGGGCTCCGACTTACCAATTTCTGTCTCTGCAAGGCTCAGTTGCCCTCTGGCTCCAGACCTTGCATGTTCACTACATTGCCCAACCAAAGATAGCCTGAGTGGCTTTCAACTTTTGCAACCAAGAATCCTGACCAGAATGCCTCGGACTTACTTTCTGTATCTGTAAGATGGGCCATCTGCCTAACCAAATTCGTAAAGCAAAATGCAATGGTAAGAAACGAAAGTACAAATAGTAAGTAAGAAAACACCTTCCTAGCCCCAAACAGAGATAGCCTGTCCACAGGAAGCCTTGTCATGGGACATGGCATTAATGGACAATAGCATATTTCTTTCCTAAAACAAAGGGAGCTTTCTGGCCTTCCACTGTCCCTTTGAGAGAATATTCATATTCTCTCCCACTCATATGTGTTAGTTAATTTTCTGTCTGTGTAATTATTGCCTGTATCAAGTATTCATATTTTGTGAGACTGTAAGTGAATGGGATTTTGAAAGAGAGATAACACATTGAATATTTTACAATGTGTGGTCTGCTTTTTATATACATGTCCTCACTTACTCTATCCACATTACAATAAAATATGGAATTAACTCAGGCTCAGAGCATTGATATGAATGAATTGAATTGAAGCTGGAATTTGAGCGCATGCCAATTTGACCAAAAGCTCATCTTCTTTCAATCTTATCACCATCTTAGAGGTGAACAATGAGAGCTGACATGAACATATCATTAGGGAGTGATCCAGAGAGAATGATGTCAATGGCCTAACCAAAGCCATTCACTAGGCCTTAGGGGCTACCTGCAACCCTGGGCCCAAAGTCATTATGGGTCTCTCTCAACAGATCACTGAATCAAGTAGGAGGTTTAGAAAGGAAGGGACAGTCTTTTACACTGATCTTGGAGAAGGTATCTAAGTAAGGAGAACAATAGCTTCAGAATACAGTAAGCACTTAATAAATAAAGAGTTGAAAACAGCAGATACCCTAAGGAACCAGATGATACCATAAATGAGTGAAGCAGGCTAGATGTAGGTGCACATTCAGACCCTAGTGGTGGTTGGGTTCATCCAGAGACCAGAGTCTGTGTCCCAGTTGGCAGAGGCAGTCCTCACGTAGCTCCACACCCTCAGCTCTAGCCAAATTTTGCCATGTGGGAAAGCAGACTAACCTTGCTTCATCTTCCAAATTTTCTAGGGCCTGGAGATCTAGATTTGTGAGTAACATCTCAAGATTGTTTTCATGTTTCCTATCTAGTTTGCAAATAGGCATTAGTCCTATTCTGACTATCTTCTTCTTCCCAGCTCCTAGGGGAGTCAAACATGGGCCACCAACAGGCAGAGCATTAAGGAAGGAGGGAAAGCCAGGCCTGTGTTCCTGAGGGGACTTGTCATTTCTCAATAGGGGTCATTGTCATAATCTGGACTTGAGTTGAAGGTGCTGGCTCGGTACAGTGCTTTCTTACATCACCTAATATTTCTTGGCTCACAAATGTAGGCTTGGAAGAGGATTTACCTTATATTGTATGTGTTTCCTATGATTATTTCTATAGGCATTGTATTTTGAGGACATGGTTCCCTCATGAAAAAGAAAATTTATGATTCCTTGAAACGCGATAAGACTGCCAAAAATGCATGGAATCAGTTATGGAAGTTTCAAAAGTTAAGTCATGGCTCTACTTGTGCTGTGATGCTGTAAACATTGCAAATTTTTCATCAAGATGGAAAATAAACACAGCATTTTTAGGAAGGGGGCCCAGTGATTCTTCACCATCAGCCTTGCTCTTTATATCTGGACCTTATCGTCTCTCTTATCTCCTGAGGTTCAAGCCCTATTCAAGCCCTAAGGAGGGAGCTTCTCTTTTTTATTTATTTATTTTTTGAGACAGAGTCTGGCTCTGTTGCCCAGGCTAGAGTGCAGTGGCGCGATCTCAATCTCAGCTCACTGCAACCTCCACCTCTTGGGTTCAAGCGATTCTTCTGCCTCAGCCTCCCGAGTAGCTGGGATTACAGGTGCCTGCCACCAGGCCCAGCTAATTTTTGTATTTTTAGTAGAGATGGGGTTTCACCAGGTTGGCCAGGCTGGTCTCGAACTCCTGATCTTAGGTGATCTGCCCACCTCGTCCTCCCAAAGTGCTGGGATTACAGGCATAAGCCACCATACACTGCCAGGAGGGAGCTCCTAAGCTAGAAACCAGGTGCAAAGGAAAGATGGGCAACTTTGGAGTCACACAAACTGCTGTGGTAGATGGCTTAGTTTTTCTTAAATGATCCGTGAAGAATGAGTGTATGTCCCTGCTCCACTGACTTTTTGCTTTGCTACCTTACTACCTTTGGCCAATGGAACATGAGTGGACTTGATATACACCGTGTCTGGGCAGAAGCTTTAAATGTGTGTTCTGTGTTTGCCTCTAGTTCTTCCCCCTTCTCTGAGAATGGACATATTCTACATAGGGGATGCTTCTTCCACCTGGGTCCTAGAATAAGAAGTTACATGGTGTAGAGACACATACCACATGAGGACAAAGTAAAGGCATGTTGCTTTAAGCTTTGAGACTTGGGAGTTGTTTATTATACTTCAAAGCTGACTAATATACCTGGATTTGTCACTCCTGGGCTGTGTAATAGTCAGAAAGTTGCTTCATTTATTTAATGCCAGCATTCACTGATGCTTACTATGTGATAAGTTCTGTTTAGACAGTGGTGATCAAAGAGGAATAAGACAGATTCCTTCCCTGGGGGAGCTCTCAGCATAATGCAGTTGGAGAGACAGTGAGTTAAGGGCTGTGTTAGGAGCCAGTGCAAGGTCAGAAAGAAGGACTCGATTCAGTCAGCGAGATCAGAGAAGATTTCCTAGAAGTCGTTAGCATTGGTCCTTCCAGGAAATACCCATGCTAAATCTTGAGGGACAAGCCAGGGGAAAAAAACAAGGGGGAACATTTTTCTTGCATAGGAAATAGCTAGAGTGGAAGCTCAGATGACATTCAAACTGAGGGCTGCTTAGGACAGGGCTGGGACAAGATAGCATGTGAGATGCTGCTTCCTCCCTCCTCAATTCCATCCACACTCCGAGCCTAGCCAAGAAGCTCAGACTCACATCCTAAGTGGGTAGTAGTCACACACAAATGACTGTAAATTGTTTTGCCTTGGGAAATGGCCTAGCAGGGAATTGGCAGCTTTCGAGACGAAACAATTTTGGATGGGCCCTGCTAGCATCAGTCCCAGGCACCAGGGCCAGGACCAAGAGAGGCTCAAGCCCAGGCTGCTGCATCCTCCCCACATCTGACAAAGAATGACTGATTCTGAGTGAATAATTTACTTGTGTTTCCACATCCATCAGACCAAACGAAGAGTTTCCTCAACTGAACAGAATGGATTGCCCGAGTTAATCCCAGAGTCTGTCTGGGGTAAGTGAAGCATGGTAGAAAAGTAATATGGAAGGCTGGCTGCTGGGAAATATATTGAGTCCAAACAGGAAAGAGATGAGAAAGGGATAAAATAACAGCCCCGAAGAACAAGGTTCCCAGGTGCTAAATCCGGTATTTAACTCCCAAACAGGCTTGAGATATTTAATTACAGTCCTGACCATACCCACTTACTCTTTCTTTTTATTTGTTTATTTATTTATTTAATTTTGAGACAGTTTCTTGCTCTGTTGCCCAGGCTGGAATGCAGTGGCGCGATCTCAGCTCACTGCAACCTCCACCTCCTGGGTTCAAGCAATTTTCATGCCTCAGCCTTCCAAACAGCTGTGATTACAGGTGTGCACCACCATGGCTGGATAATTTTTTGTGTTTTTCGTAGAAATGTGGTTTTGCTATGTTGGCAGGCTGGTCTTGAACTCCTGGCCTCAAGTGATCCACCCTCCTTGGCCTCCCAAAATGCTGGAATTACAGGTGTGAGCCACTGCGCCTGGCCTTTATTTTTATTTTTAAAGTTATAACTAAGAGCTTCTGGGTCTTGTTATACTCCTTCTGCTCTGGGCTGGGAGGGAAGCCTATAGGGCCTCCAGCAGACTTCAAGATCCCCTCTTAAATTCCACCATATGAGACAACATGAACTCTGAAAACATTATGCTAGTGAAATAAACCAATCACAGAAGGACAAATGCCACATGCTTCCATTTATTTGAGGTATTTAAAATAGTCAAATTCATTAGAAGCAAAGTAGAATGGTGGTTGGTTGGTAGGAGCTGCAGGAAACGGGGAATGGGGAGTTTGCTGTTCAATTGGTCTAGTGTCAGGTATGCAAGATGAATAAGTCCTACAGGTCTGGCATAAAATATTGTGCTCATAGTTAACACTACCGTACTTTACTCTTAAAAATTTGTGAACAGGGTAGATGTCATGTGATCTGTTCTTACAATAAGAATAATAATAAAAGGGCTCCTTCTTTTCTCCTGTGGGCTGGAAATGTGGACCAAGTATCCTGAGTGACTGGGGAGAAGAAGGAGAAGGAGAAGGAAAAGAGGTAGGGCCACTGGATTTTTTCCTGATATGTTGCAGGATGAGGTTACACACTCACTCAATCAACAAGTATTTACTGAACACAGACTCTGTGCCAGGCACTCTTCTAGGCATTGGGAGGCAAAAGTAGATTAGGCAGACAAGATTTAAGTACTCATATTTATTAGATTCCAGTAGAAGGGACAACTATAAACAAATAAACAAGCGTTCCCCTCTCTCTCTTCAAAAAATTAGTTTAGACTAAGCCAAGGGCTCTGAAGCAAACAGGGGGGTATTTTGATAGTACCTTGGGGCCAGGCTGTAGATACTGTGGCCTCTATGAGATGATTGCATTTGAACTGAGACCTGAGGTATAAGAATAAGCCAATCCTGCAGAGGACTTGGGGGAGCCCCCAGGCAGAGAGAACAACAAGCACAAATTCCTGGAGACTTTGTTGTATTTGAAGAGGAGAAAGGAGACCTGCACGGAAGTATTATGAACAAGGAGAGTGTTCTAGCAAAGGGTTGGGAAGTGGGCAGGAGTCAGGTTATTCCAGGCCTGGAATGCCACATAAGCATCTTGGGCTTTATTCTAAGAGCTATGGGAAGCTAAGGAAGGATTTTAAGCAGGAGATTGAAGGATGAAACATGAGCCCACCCAGTCTTTCTGCTTTAAAAATGATCACTTCAGCTGATCAATGATCAATGGAGAATAGAATACAGAGTGCAGAAGAACAAAAAACAAAAACAAAAAAAAGGACTTTGGAAGCTATTGTGAGAGATGATGATCAGGCTTGTGCTACAGAAGTGGCAGTGGGGGGTGAAGGCAGGACAAAAGACTTGAGATACATTGGGAGGTGAAACTGATCAGACTAGGCAATGGATTAGACATGTGAGGTATGAGAGACAAGGATTTCTTGAACTTCTGAACAGTTGAATATTTGAAGGTGACATTTTGGTGACATGGAATAGCTGGGGCAAGAACAGATCTAAGCCCCATGAGGAGTGGAAATTAGGAAATATCAATCAAGAAACGTTGACTGTACACCCAAGAGGAGACGCTTGTCTATCTACACCTGGAGCTCAGAGTAGAGGCTTCACAATCAGGCAGTGTGGCACATCTGGGAGAAATGACAGACACCAAAGTGGCTGGGTGTTGTTAAGAATCCGAGCAAGGGCCGGGCGCATTGGCTCACGCCTGTAATCCCAGCACTGTGGGAGGCCGAGGGGGGCAGATCACGAGGTCAGGAGATCGAGACCATCCTGGCTAACATAGTGAAACCCCGTCTCTACTAAAAATACAAAAAAATTAGCCAGGTGTGGTGGCGGGCGCCTATAGTCCCAGCTACTCGGGAGGCTGAGGCAGGAGAATGGCGTGAACCTGGGAGCTGGAGCTTGCAGTGAGCTGAGATCGCGCGACTGCACTCCAGCCTGGGTGACAGAGCGAGACTCCGTCTCAAAAAAAAAAAAAAAAGAAAAGAAAAAAAAAAAGAAAAGAAAAGAAAAAAAGAAAAGAAAAAAAAAAAAGAAAAGAAAAAAAAAAAGAATCCGAGCAAGGACATTTGTTTAGGGATGGGCAGAGTCAAGAAAGAAGTTTCTTTCTTTTTTTTTTTTTTTTTTTTTTTTTTTTGCAGATGGTGTCTTTTCTTGAAATAATCAACATCTTCCCACACCTTTGGAAGTTGTTTTTCCCCAGAAGGCAGAGGAATTATGAGAGGCAGGGCTCTGGATACTCTCTCCTCATTTTCAGGCAGTCCCCAAAATCCAGGAGCTGTAAGACCTCTGGGCCACATAGTGGCAGAAAGTGACATTAGCTAGCAATTATGCCATGTCTTCCCTATGCGCCATCCCTCCACTACCATTATCAGCTGCTCATGCGTAGGAGGACCATCCAATGAGCTCTAGGAACATCACCCCTGAGATGCATGTGGACACTCACCATCAGGCCCACCTCAGGGACCAGCACACCACAGCCTAAGGACCGAAGCCACGTGTTTTTGTAAGTGAAGTGTCTGGTCCACAGTCATGCCCATTCATTTACACTTCGCTTATGACTGCTTTCAAGCCACAACATGAGGGTGGAGTCATTATGATAGGAACTGTTTGGCCCTCAAAGCTGAAAAGGGGTTATGTGGCAGGAAAAAAGTTTGCCAACTCCTGATCCATCCAATTAGAACTAGAAGTGTGCCTGCAGAGCTTGTCACGTCCCTTCATTGCTGTTTTGCATCCGTGTCACAGACCTGCTACCTGGGCAAAGCTTCTTGTCCTTCTAGCACACTGCGGGTTTTAGGAACGACTCTAAGGAAACAACCCCAAACAAGACATCCTCAGAACAGTCCCACAGCCAGGTGACCTCGACACCGGAAGATAGCTTAGGAACTGAAAGACCCTCCAGGGTTTAACACTGCTTAACTGCCAAGTCATTTCACTACCAATCCTCCACCCCAGGAAGAAAGAGAGTGTCCAGTCCTTTGCCATGATGGTGACCAGGACACATTCTCATCTTAGTTTCTTCCTCTGTGTCTTTCTGCTTCTGTTCTTGCTACTTACTGCACAGACTCTGCCTCATATTAGTACTCCCACTAGAGAGAGTTTGGTGGTCTTGTGAGATAACATTGTCACTTTGAGTAGAGCTTCCTGGCTAGACCACGTCAGAGGCCACTGGCAAGCCTGTAGCTTCCTGTCCCTTGGCTCAGGTGTTCTGCTGTGGTCCCTCAGCTGGGGTCGTGATGGGGGTAGCTGCACTGACCTGATAGTGTCTCCTTCAGGTAGGTTGAAACAGTCTTCAGTGCTTCCCATATTCAGAGGTGGAGGTCAGTGAGTCCTGGTTAGACAGTACCTGCCCTGTAAGCCCCAACATCTGTCCTCAGCTAAATGACCTCATGTGGTCCCCAGTGACCATATTTCTTACCAGGACCTGAGGTAGAGGTGGCCAATCAGGGCAGTATCTTGCGCTCGATTTGCTAGGGAGACTGTGTTCTCTCCCTCCCATACTTTTCCTCCTTAGGGCATTGCTCTCTGCAGCATCTTTGCCTAACTTGGCTTCTCTGCGAAGTTCACAAGTTATTCAGAGAGATCTGTCCTCCCCACTCCCCAGAATCTTCAGTGAGGCATGAAAAATTCAGTCATTTGGCTCATTCAGACTTTCCAGATGTCTGATGTTGGGCAAGAGATGCATGCTGCTGACGGATGGCACATTTTTACCTTCCACCCATGTGTTTGACATTGTGCAGATGTAGGCATGTGGAAAGGAAGACTGATTTGTTTTATTAATGAACAAGTGATGAAATAACACTGGAGAAACTTGATGAGTCACACGTAATCCTACTCTTCTCATACAACAATCATTTCTACTCTTGCATAGTTTTTCTTGTTTTGTTCGTCTTAGATATATAGAAATATAATTGCAAACACAACATTGCCATCACTTGGTAATTGACTTCTTTCATCATATGTACCCTCCCTCATTATCTTTAAAATTATTGATCTTAATGACTTCCTAGTAGGCCTTGGGAATGGATATACCATTTCCTTAATGTAATGATTAAGAACATGGTCTTGGGGTTAGCCAGCCTCATTGAAAACCTAATAGCTCTGGGAACTTGGGCAAGTTAATAATTTAATCTCCCTGAGTCTCAGTGTCTACATCTATAAAATGGAATTAATAGTAATAACTCATAGAGATGTCAGGGTTAAAATGAGATATTACACAGTTGACCCTTGAACAGCACAGGTTTGAACTATGGGGATCTACTTAGACTCAGATTTTCTTCCATCTAGCCACCCCTGAGACAGCAAGACAACCCCCTCTTTTTCTTCCTCTTCTTCCTCTTCCTCTTCTTCCTCAGCTGACTCAATGAGAAGACAATGAGGATGAAGACCTTTGTGATAATCCATTCCCATTTAATGAATAGTAAATACACTTTCTCTTCCTTGTGATTGTCCTAATAACGTTTTCTTTTCTCTAGCTTACTCTATTGTAGGAACACAGTAATAATAGTAATAATACATATAATGTATAAAATATGTGTTATCAACTGTTTATGTTATTGGCAAGGCTTCTGGTCAACAGTAAGCTGTTAGTAGTTAAGTTTTGGAGGAATCGAAGGTAATGCTGGGATTTTTACTTCCTGGGGATTCAGTGCCCTAACCCCTGTGTTGTTTAAGGGTCAATGGCATATAAGTCCGTGTATCAGTGTGTGCATCAACTGTGTATCAGCCAAGATAGGCTGTTATGCTGTGGTAACAAACAACCCACAAGTCTCAGTGGCTTAAAAAAATAACAAGGTTTTTCCTTCCTTTGGTTTCACACACATCTTGGGTTGACTGGTGGTGGGGAGAGGGTGGCAGTAGAGAGAGGGTGGCAGTGGGGAGAGGGTGGGAATGGGGAGAGGGTGGGAATGGGGAGAGGGTGCTGCTATTCTACTCATCGTAGTTGCTTAGGGACTCTGGCTGACAAAGCAAACATGGGTCACTTCCGTTTACAACTCACTTGACAGAATTACGTGGCCCCACCCACCAGCAAGGGGGAACAGAAGTACAATTTTGCCTTGTGTTCTGGAAAGGGAAAACTAAAACTATTTGATAATTTCCACAGCAAAGAAGTATGGAACTATATGCTATTATAATTATTTCTACAACATATAAGCAAAATGAAATAATGCATGTAAATTTCTTAGCTCAGCTTCCCAGGAATATAGGCAGCACTCAGTAAAGGGCAGACACTAGAATCATTACTATTATTTTCATTACTGTGCTTTTTCAACTTTTTTGCTATTATAGGTAGCACCTTGCCAAATATCCTCATGCAGATGTTTCTGTTTTTTGCTGCTTTTGAATTGTTCCCTAAGGATGAATCCTCAAGAGTACTATTAAGTGCCTAAGCTTTGGGGTGAGGAAGATGAAGACTCCAATTCTTACTTAACAGAAAAAACAAATTTACTGGATGAGGAACCAAGGCCAGAAGTTGTGCTTGCCGTGGTTAAAAATTTCTAGTTTATATTTTTAGGTGCTAAGCGGAGGTAATGAATTTTTACTTTTTTATATCAGGCTACACCCCCTACAACTACAGTTGAATTTCAGCTTTGTGACACTCCTGTAGGCGTTACTCTGTGTCCGACTGGTGTGCAGTCTTGGCCCTGCTGAATTCTCATTGGTTGAATGCACTTCAGGTGTGTCACGTGGTGCTGTCATTCACAAGAGCTGAAGCAGAGTTCGAGTAACTACATTTGTTGTGACAGTAATGGTGTGCACATTTGATACAGCATGTAGTGTAATGGTCTAGATTCAGACCCAAGGTCTAGCCTGAGGCCCCAGGTTATAATTTGTGTAGTTCTCCCTCCAATAGCCTTGCTTCTGGCTCTGGACAGGTACTTAAGTTTCATGTTTTCATTTATTCCTTGATAAAATAGATACAGTAGTATCTTGGCATCCAATAGGTATAACATAACCTTGTTATCTCTTCTCTTGCACAGAGGCAAAATATCCTTATGGCTTCTGCTAAGCACAGTCATATTGGAAAGAGAATGTTTGCGGATTTGTCTATTAAATATTTAGATCAGTGGTTCGCATCTCTCAATGTGCACCCGAGTCACCCGGGGGAACTTAAACACACTGAAGTCTGAATCCCACTCTGAGGATTCTGATTTAATTGGGCTGGAGTGTAGCCTGGCCATTGGGATTTTTAAAAGCTCCCCAGGTGATTCAAATATTCAGCAAAGTTTGAGAACTGTTGACTAAACCGGTGGTTCTCAAACCTGCGTGTGTTGCAGAATTCCCTGGAGGGCTTGTTAAAACCCAGCATGCTGTAACCCACCTCCAGAGTTTCTGAATCAGTGTTCAGTAGTTGTGGGGTGGAGCCTGCTAGCAAATTGCATTTCTGACAAGTTCCCTGGTGGTGCTACTGTCGCTAGTGCAGGATCCACACGCTGAGAGCCACTGATGGAAGGCACCATTCACTCTGTGCATCCTGCCTCCCGGGAAGGGTTTTGCAAGGGGGAAATGGGAGCAAGCCTTGTGGAGGCAGGAGGATGGATAGAATATCCTCTCAGGATCTTCCTCAGACCTGAGAACCGCGGAGCTCTTTCCTGAGATGCTGTCACTGTCGGCAGAGTCTCAGAAGGACAGCTTGCTCCATAGCTCCTTTTCTTAAGGAGCTGGCAGCCAGCTGAAGCACTCAGATGGGGCTCGGCTCGGCTCAGCAAGCCTGTGCCACCAGCCCTCCTGTGAACTGCAGACATCAGTCTCCCTCCTTCCATTACCTCCATTAGCATGGTTATTTGTGGCAATTCCTCTTCCTGGCTGCTTGGGATACAAAGTGCTGACTGCGAAGCTACACGTGATGTCTGAAACTTCCAGGACAGAAGGAGGGATCTGATGGTCTCTGACCCAGGTGACCAGAGCAGCACCAGGCAGGGGTGGGGGACCATGGTGTAGTAGCAGCTGGGGAGGGGGAGGGTGTGGGCAGAAGAGGAGGCTGGCCAGAGTCACTCTGAGCCAAAATATCCAAATGAAGCCAACTGGCCTTAAGATACCTGAGCAATTTGAGGACAAAGCAGGAATTTTTTTTCTCTATTATTATCTGGATAAATGTGGTTATGAGGAGGTGGTGTGTGTAGGGGGTGGGGAACTGTGGGGAAAGGATAGGGATAGAAATATAATATTTTTGCATATTATCTGAATGACTGGCGTATACATTCTATGGCATAGAAAGGGGATAATTTAATCATCCTGAGTTTACAGAGGGAAAACGCTCAGTCCTACAGACCTTCTGCTTCAGCAGATAAAAGCTTCTCAGAATTAACAACAACAAAAGCAATAGTAATAGCTAACACGATGTAGCACTGACTCGGTGCCAGGCACTTTACGAAGCACATCATTTACATTAACTCATTTCATCCTCACATCAACCCTATGAGGTAGGGACTATTATTATTCCCATTGTACAGTCGCGTAAAGTGAGGCTTAGAGTGTTAAGTGACTTACTCAAGGTCATACAGCTAATAAGGATTTGAACTCAGGCACTTTGGTCCAGGGGCCGTGTTTTTAGTCCTGGAGGGGCTGCTTGTGAGAGATTCTGGCACCAGCACGGAACCTGAGTTCATTCCACATCTGTGGTTAGGTTCTGTGGGCTGGGAGCAGGGGCGTGGCTGCTTCCCAGCCCAATCGTTATGAGGACAAGTGTGTTGCCTGAATATCACTCTCTCTAGGGTTGTTTCTCTCCCTGAAGGCTCCTCATGCAAAGCGATTCCTGGTCTACTTTAGGGAAGAGAGCAGACCTTCCACATGAGAAGGCAGAGTTAACGTCACGATCTTCCCTTTTTGGGTCCAGTCTCTCCACCCTCTGGATGCCTTCATGATGCCCTAAGCTCCCCCATCATCATGTCTATCTAGACATGCCTCTCTCTCCCTCCTTTCCAGTCTTACAGGAGGTGTCCCATAACCACCCTCAAATAAATCTAATGGACATATCACTAAAGGGAGAAAACCGTACGTTGTAGTTGCAGTTTCCCCAAACATCCAACCACCTCAAGCACAAATTCATTCTGCTCATCACTCTTTCCTTCTCTCTTCTCACTAATCATCACCTGGGGGATACACGAGAAAAAACAAGTGGACCAAGAGCTGGTCAAGCCGAAGTTTGGTCCAACTCTGACACTAACCATGAACCCGTCCACAAATCCTGCAGTATTGTTAGTGGTTATGAGCAATGATCTATGGCATCAGGCAGACATGGGCTCAAATCCTAGCACTGCCATTTTTGGACATAAGGCAAGTGACTGTATCTGGTCCCTGATGTGCAAATGGGGAAAATCATTCTGATCCAGTAGGGTTACTGAGAGAACCAAATGACTACAAGCCAGGAAAATGCTCAGCACAATATCTGGCACAGAGTACAAGAATTCAATTAATGGTAATTAGGATAGCTGTTATTATGATTGCTCTCCTCTCTGACTCAGTTTCCTTGGGGGTTGGACTGCTTGATTTCCGAGGGCCCTCCCAGCTCCAGCATCCTCTGACTCATTGGCATCCTTCTTGTTTCAGGTTTTTTATTAGATTTCCACGACTGACTCATCTTTCTCCATCTCTCTCCTTATCATCACCCTCCATGAAAAATGCACCCTCCTTCCCTTTGTATTCAGGTCATTGCCCCATCATCTCTGCCACGGGGGGTCGAATAATCCAAGCCAGCCAGACCCCTGCATGCCACTGCCAGTCGGAGTCAGATTCCATTGGATTTATGAGGCACCAGAGGAGTAGGTAGTCGATATGAATAACCATTACATTGGGGAGGGTTTTTTCTTCTCCCTCTGACTGATGACAGCTAAATTACAGCTAAATATAGGCCCTGAATTTGCATGAATCTGCAGCTTGCCACAGCCAGGCTGGGGGTTTTATTGACAGCTGAGGCACTGGAGGCAGGCAGGCACCTGCTCCAGTACACCTCTTCCAGAGGAAGCTTGGAGTCAGGGAGAGTGCACCCCTCCCTCACCCCTCTCCAAGAGATGCTGTCTTCTCTCCAAGTCTCCAGCCTTGTTGGTTCCAAACAAAGAGCTTAGGCATGGGTTTGAATCCCAGATCTGCCATCTAGTTGTGTGATCCTAAGCAAATTACTTAACCACTCCCTATCCCTTCCCCTGCCTCTGTTTCCCCATTGCTACAACGGGGCTAATAATAGTTCACTGTTATCTCACATAAAGTTCTGACATAGGCTCCTCCAAGTTTTGATCTTGTCATACCAGTATGTGTATATATATATATATATAGTCCTTGGGTTATGGCTTCAAAATCCCAAAATGACTGCTTCAGGCATCAAATCGTATCGCAATCAAATTCAAGGAAGGAAGAAGGAGGCAGCTTTCTATGTCACCTCCCTTTTAATCAAGGAGCATAATTTTGCATAGAAGCAACAAGGAGACTTCCCCTTTATGGCTCATAGAAATAACAACAACAGTAGCATTTATCGAGTACTTACTACGACAGGCACCTTTTCATATACTTTCCATGCATTAACTTAATACAACAATCCCAAGAAAGAGGTGCCATTTCTAAGATGTAGAGAGGTTAAAACAACTTGCCCAAAGCTGCTCAACAGGTAACTGTCAGAGCTGAGATTTGGACCCAGATAGCTCGGCTGTAGAGCTCAGGTTCTGTAACTGGAATTTAAATGATGGTTGTATGTTCACTTGTTCAGCCTTAGAGCATGACTGGTAAAAGATGAGATCCCAGGGCCAATGAAGCGACCTACTTTCCTGAGCACAGTAGACTTAGCTAATAAGAAAATCAATTGGGGGTCTACATACTAAGGCAGAAGGGGAAATGGTTTGGGGTAGAAACCAGAGTTGTCTACCCCACTACTTCCCACGTTGCTAGAGGGAGAAAAGACAGAATGCCCATCTTCATCTGTTTAGGTTGCATGACAAAATACCAAATATCAAGGGGCTTATACAACAGAAATTAATTTATTAAGGGCTGGGAAGTTCAAGATCAAGATGTTGGCAGGGTAGGTAAAAGACCTCTTCTTTTGGCCGGTAGATGGGCAGCATCTAGCAATGGGCTCACATGACCACTTCTTTGTGTGGGGAGGAGAGAGGAAGAGAGACACTCTCTGGTGTCTCTTCTTATAAGGACACCAATGCCATTACAGGGCCTTCACCCTGATGACCTCATCTAACCCTAAGTACCTCCCAAGGGCCCCATCTCGAAATACGATCACATTGGGGGTTAGGGCTTCCACATATGAATTTGGGAGAGGGTCACAATTCGGTCATAGCAAACCCTAAGTGCCTTTTTCAAAGTAGATGCTCAGTAAACGAAAGTTCCCCTCTCCTCCTACAATTATTGTTTTGATTCGTTATTCGGACATGTAGAGCAAGATGAACCTTAAGACTCTACAACCTAGTTGGAGAGAGAAGACAAGAACCAGTTAAGTCATGACTCACCATGACATTTGTTTAAGGGCCAAATGCCTGGACTTATTCAGAGATTGCCAGATGGGACTTCTACTATCAATCATGATGGCCAATTTGCTGAACTTCCAGATCCATCCTGGACTGAAATACAACAGAGCAGATCCCAGTTACCTTAGAGACAGGCTTTTGGATCTCTTGGCTTAGAACATTTGAGGATAAAAAAATCTCAGTTGGCAGGATCTGTTTTGGAGAAAGATTATTTTCTGTGGCTGGGGAAAGCTGGACTAAATGTGGATGAGACTCAGGCTTAAAGTCTGTGACATCATCAGAAGGTACTAAGGGAGACATCATAGTAAGGGAGAAGCAAAGCACATGGTATCAGGTTCAGCCAGCCTGCCTACAGTGTCTCACTGGGCAGAGCTATGAGTGGGCTGATATTTGAGTGAGAAGTGGGCAGAGAGATAACACCATTGCAAAGTTTGGGGAAAATATCAACCAAGGAGAAGCATTGGCATTAGAAATCAAGGGCTTGGAGGTACCAGCTGCCACATGGATTATGCCAGAGTGAATGTGGAAATATGTGCCTGCTGCATGGAGTTAATGCAGCCATCGGAGGAAGAAAGCCAGAGAGATGCCAACCACAGCTGAGTCCAGGTCTTCCTCAAGGAGTGCGGTTGGTGTGGTTATCAAAATGCCATATGAAAGGCCATAAAACGAGAAGCTCCTGTGATGTCACTGGAGGAGCCAAGTCAGGACAGGTGACAAGGGGGTGGGGATGTTCAATGATGCAGCTTCCAAACTGGCCTGGGTCTAAATTCCATCTCTACCATTACTACCTGGTGATCTCGGACAATTACTGAAATTCTCCAGATCTCTCTCTCTCTCCCCCACTCTCTGTCTCTCTCTGTACTTGACTTCTGAAGACAATGATGGTCCTTGAGGATAACAGGAAATGTGTATGCAAAGTGACCAGAAGTGTCTGGTACACAGTAGCAGGGAGATTGTGAGCACTATCGTTTTTAAGTTAATTGAAAAGTGAATGGAGACAGGCTGCCTCTGTCCTATGGGCCTTCCTGCCAACCAGAGCAGGTACCCAAGGCTTTGGGGATGAAGGACCAGAGTTGGGAAAAATGTCACCCTGGGAGAAACTCTTTGAACCTCTCCTTGATGGAAGATGAATCAATGGTCAGCCTCATTTCTGAAATGAGGCAAGTCCTCTAATCCCAACTTTTCATCTCATTTTCAGCATTTCCAAGGCCTCCTCATGGAGGTCCCAGCCCCTTTGTTTTCCAGGATTAACCCAGAGAGAGGCTTGCTTTGAGGCCCTATCCCCACTCCCTAGATGACCTGGATTGGCCGTGGGGCTTGGATTGTAGTGGTCTTTTTGAGGGTTCTTGGCAGTACTCACCCATTCAAAGTTCCATCCCCTGGGCACTCCTGGTCTGTGGCCAGCCCTAACCTCCTTCAGAGCTTAATAGCAAGAGGCTTTTGTCCTGGAAACAGCAGCGGGTTAGAATAGTCTTGACTGCTCTTTGCAGAACAAAAGCAGAGAAATCCTTGTTGGAGACTGGGGTGGCTCCCTGGCATTTTCCTCACCAGATCCCTTGGCTATGTCATGTTTTCTACCCACAGCTTCCCACATCTAATCCTCCAAGGTGCTCAGGGTACCGTGTTTTCTGCCTGGGTCCTCAGTTTGGCCACTCTTCTCACCCCTAAATGAGCTCAGTTTTGTTTCCCTTCTGGAATGCCAGAAAAGACCTGGCTTTGGGTCTCACTCTTCCCCTAGTCATTACTCTGCCCTTCAGAAATATCCTTCTCTGCTCATCCTGCCAGCAGCACTGATTCCTCTCGGACCATGAACTGATGGAGTAGGTCTGCCTCTGCCCTCTTAGAGCTTGGAATCTGTCACCATGGCTGGCTTCCCTTGACACTTGTTCTGTTTGCAGTTGCCCTGCATCCCTGCTAGCTCCATCGTCATGTCCTGTATGTGTCTGCCATCTCCCAGAATGGCTGGCAGCTAGCCAGTCTCTGCTCAGTTGTGCAGGCATGGGAGCTAATAGCTTGGAAGCATGAACTTTAGGATATCATCTCTCATTCCCTTGCAAACTTTAAATTTGGATATAAAATATTATACAGGTATGCATGTCCAATGCTTTCTTTAAGTGGTCCTTGAGCTACAAGAATGTTACAGTCCTGTGGAGGAGAGTCCTTCTCAATACTCTTGATCATACGTTAACCTTTATGGTCAAAGGCAGGCCCGTGTCTTGTTCACCTTTGTATGAGTTGTTCTTAGCCCAGTGTCTGACACATCATAGGCACTCATTAAATATTCATTGTGTGAATAACTGATCAATGAATGAATGGACTAAGAGATGGTACATCTAGTGGGAAAGGAAAGAACTTCCTCTCCAAGGCCCCTGGAAGACAAACATGCACCTCTGCACAGATATTGCCAGTAACAGGAAGGTCCTTTGTTTGTAAGACAACTTATTACACTGTTTTATTGCTATATAGAGCTGAGTTCTGTCCTTCTTCCACTTCCACCCTCTGGCTCAAGTATTGGCCTGGGAGCTGCCTGGGATTCACTCCGCCTCTTGGGCCCCTCAAAGGGCCACCCACATCAGAAGTGCAGCATCACCTTCTCAGCCTCTGCCAACACAAATACCATTGCTGTCCCCAGTCAGATACACCCAAGACAAGTTAGGGGAGTAGTCCCCACCCTCTGGGAAGTGTCATCCTTAGACAGATCAACTCATTATAAGTTTCTGTTCCCAGAGTGGACCATAATTCTCTTGACAGAACAAAGAGTATCAGAACAAAAGAGCCTTACAGCTGATATAAACAGATCACCCTAATTTACGGACAAGAAGACTGATGCCCAGAAAGGGAAAAGGTGCTCTGCAGGTCATGTGTCTGGAACTGGAGCCCAACTCCTCTGGCTCCCAGCTGGGTGCCCCTCTCGCTGTGCTCTGTGGCTCCCTTCCTGCAGTTCTCAGCATCACACTTGGGGGTGACCAAAGTCCTGTACCTCCTGATAGTCTCCACCTATGTGTCCCTTTGGAGCTGACAGTGGCTCGGGCTCCTCCCTGCTTTGCTGAAGCGTAGCAGGGCCTGGAGGTCAACCCTGAACCCTCAGTGTGTGGGACCTGGCTTGGCAATTTGTCAGGTATGCCAATTCCTCACGCAGTTTGGAGTAGTGTTGAAGAGCGTGGCCTCTGGAGCCAGGCTGTATATGGTTCAAATCCTGGTTCTGCCACTCCCTAACTGTGTGGTCTTGGGCAGATTTCTTGTCTGTGCCTCAGCTTCATAATCTTCACAATGAGATAAAAATAATATCTAAATCATAGGGCTGCTTGAGGCTCAAATGAAGGCAAAGTGTTTAACTCAGAACTAGGTAAGTCTTAGCTCTTATGAGTGCTGGCTCCCATCCTGATTTCCCTACACTGGCTGGAGCCGGCTCACCTGGACCAACAACCACCCCTGTGGCAACCCTATCCCAGGTAACCTTCTGTGCTACAAGACATTGTACCTGCTGTACGTGAAGCAGAGCTCAGCAGGATCCCCTGTTTCTGAAGACACCTGCTGTCCTATGATGCTTCTAACGAAACCATCTGAGGAGGCCTCTGGTGCTGGGCAGTGTAGCATAGTGATTAGAGTCAAAATGGGCTCTGAGCCTGATCCCCTAGGTTCCCATCTCAGCTCCCCCACTCTCTAGATGTAAAGTTACTTTGTCTTTCTTTGACTCGGTTTCCTTACGAGCAAAGGAGGGATGAGAGTACCTGCCCTGGGCATTGTATGAAAATTGAATAACACTTATAAAGGACAATGTTTGATGTTCAGTATATCATTGTTAGTAGTGATGTTAGTTTATATTTATTTAGCGCTTAGTGTGTGCCAGGCACAGTTTCAAGTGCTTTTAAATATATTAATTCACTTAATCTTCACAATAACCCTATGAAATAGATTCAACTTTTATCCTCTGTTGTCAGTGAAAAAAACTAAGGCTTGGAGAAATTGAGCAACTTGCCTGTGATTAAGATTTGCAGCCCAATGTTCATACCCTTATTCACACCCAGCACCATAGGACTGTCACACACAATAGCAGTGGGATTGTCACACATAATAGCAGTGGCTGCAAAATCTTTTGGATTGGTACTAGAACTTGTGATGTATTTCAAGCAGGTATGAGACTGCCTGGAGCCATCTTTCTTCAGAAAGACTGAGCCAGCACTGGAGATACAGATCAGCATGGAGAAAGAGTGAGAGAGAAAGTAACCCCTGGCAGAGAGAGAGACTGCTAAATTTACCATGTACTAACCACTGACCATGCACCCAGGCTTGCAGCCCAGGGGCAAAACACTGCTGATACCTCTCCTACTGAGTGCCTGGCAGAAGGAATCTGATATTGAGACCTGGAGAGGTTTAATTATAACTGTGGCCTAAACTGGTGTTGGTGGAAGGAGTGCAGGGCCCAAGACGGAAGAATGTAGATGGAGTCTTGGGTACTGTGGTATAGCCTCGGCTCCCCTGGTCTAGCCTCTGACCCATGGAACACACCCATGGAGTTATCAGCATTCACAACCAATCTCAGACCTTCTGGCCTTTCCTAAAATGAAGTCAATCTATCTTTCTAGCCCTCGGCTTTCTGGGAGCTTGGCCAACCACGATCTATATGCTGACAGCTAAACTCACTCTGAGCAGCTCAGAAAACTGCCAGATCACCCTGTGTATGTCTGAGCAAGACCTGGAGCAAGGAAGCAGGTCCTGTCCTTCTCTATTACTACCAATCCTATGAGACTACCACTATACCCAGCACACAGTAGGTATCAAGGTACGAGCCTCCCCAGCATATAGTAGGTATGAAGGTACCAACATGCCCAGCACACAGTAGATGTCAAGGCTATCACTATACACAACACACAGTAGGTATCAAGGTACCAACATGCCCAGCACACAGTAGATGTCAAGTCTACCACTATACCCAGCACACAGTAGGTATCAAGGTACGAACATGCCCAGCATACAGTAGCTGTCAAGGCTACCACTATACTTAACACACAGTAGGTATCAAGGTACCAGCATGCCCAGCACACAGTAGATGTCAAGGTTACCACCATGTCCAGCATAAAGTAGATATTCAATAAATATGTTACTACTGTTGTAGGGCAGATTTATCTTGGGGAAGATGCTGAACAGGAGGTCATATAGGCAGGAAGAAAAATATAATCCTGGCTTGAGACAGCATTCAACAACATGAGACTCATGAGAAAGTGGTGCTGGTGGTAGTGGAGAGGTGTCCTTCTCTTCAGCCAGGTATAGAATCCCAATTCTGAGAGAGTGCTCAAAACTCTCAGCACACTCAACCCCACAGTCCAGGCATATAGCAGTCGGCACTCACAGGCCCTGCTCAGTTCCCCGGCAGGCAGCAAGTGCTCAGGATTGAAGTGCTCTGAACTCCAGGCAATCAGGGCTCTGTACTCCAGATAGATGGCCATCTACACTCCAGGCAGAGCACAGGACTCCTGGAAGCTGTGTCTGATACTCCAGGCGTGGTTCTCAATACTCCATTAAATAGTGCTCATGAAGTCATGAAGGAGGTACAACTCAGGACTGCAGGAAATGGCACTGGATATTCCACACAGACTGCTCCACAGCTCAGGAGCATTGCTGATTGGTAAGGAAGACACACATAATGGGAATGGGTTTCTGGCCTCAGTGTGTGAGTCCATACGCAGCTGTTAGGAGCCTGGCCAGAACAGAGAACCCCTATCCCAACCTTGGTGGGGGCCTAGTTAGTCAAGCAGATTTTGGAGGACAACCCTGAACAAGAACCCAGATCTACGATTGGGCTGCTGGACTGGGAGAAAGGCCATACCTGAAGACCCTAACATTTCAGATAAGGGATCTTCCCTCCTTTGAGTTATAGTGGCATTGGTCTACAGAGAGATGGACAGATCCTGTTACTGTACACCTTTTGCACTGATGATTTTTCTTCTAGAAATATTCTAGGCACATATAATCCTTTTTATGCATCAATGATGGAACATTCAGTACCTTGCTTTTAAAAAAATAATATATCTTGGATGTGTCTATATCAGCTGTCTCATCTTTTTTCACGGCTGCCTAATTTTCCATTGTATCATGGCCTATAATTTATCTAACTAGTTTTCTATTGATTGACATTTAAATTACTTTGTGTTTTCTACTCTTACTACAGATCCTGTAATTGTGTGTGTCTTTGGCACAAGCATGAGCATATCTGAAAGATAAGTTCCTAGAGACAGACTGCCAGGTTAAAATGTATGTGCTGTTTTAATATTTATTTGACAGAGGTCACAAGATTTCTTTATGGCAAGAATGGTGGGCATATACAAAGAAGATGTGGGGGATGTTTTGACACAGCTTTTGGAAAAGTTACAGATATCTCCAGGATGCATGTGCTGCCTCGGCAAGCTACCTCATGATTTTGAGGAAGCTAGCCTGAGCTTAGCTCTCAAAGGCACTGTCTCTTAGGACATACTTGTCTAAAAGCTATCCACCATGCCATACTCCTGGGGCCCTATCTTCCTTAGGTTGGCTTCATGGCCACTCCATTCTTTGATGGATTACTTGTACTCATTCAGGTAATGGGTCTCAGAGAATTCTCAAAGCAGGGGTCATTTGTGTTGGCAGCCAGTGCGCACAATTTTAATAATGACCAACTCACACTCTCGCTCAAGTGGAATGCAGACTTCACTACATTCAACCACTTCTCATTTGCCATGGACTACTTTCTTGGTGTTCTGAAGGAAGATTGGCCACCCCATAGGTTCTGCAGCTTCAATGGGGTCTCAGTATGTTCTATCTCTTAATGGGATTTGAGAAGAAGACATTTGGCAGAGTTATTCAGAGCCATGTCATCCCAAACAAAGTGGTAAGCCATAGAGAGTTGATGCAGGAGACACGTGGTTCCGGGGTGATCTGGGGTTGAGGGAGATCTCTGGCACTGGAGGTAGTTCAAGGGGTATGCAGGATCCTGACAGGTGGCTGAGGAGAGGTGGACTTGAGGCTCTAGGGGCTTGGCAAGGGTGAACACTGGTTCAGCCTAAGCACTACTGAAGCAGGAACTGTATCCACTGAGCATCTGGTCCACTCTTTCCATTTTGACAAATGTCACCAAATTCCCCAGCAAAGGGCCTGCACCAATTTATGGTTCCATGAACAGTAGACAAGAGTGTCTTTCTCTACCCTTGTGCTACCACTGTACTATGTCCTATCAAATTTTTGAATTTTGCCAGTCTAATAGCTGAAAATCATGTCTCATTTAAAAGGTGCATTTCTTTAATTACAAAAGGAAGTTTAGGTCAAAGGATACATAATTGCAGTTAGATAGGAGGAATAAATTTCAAGAGTTCTATTGTCACAGCAAGGTGACTATAGTTAATAAAATATATTCCTGAAAAATTTAAAAAGAACGGATGTTAAGTACTCTCACCACAAAATGATAATTATGAGGTGATGCATTTGCTAATTAGATAGATTTAAGTATTTCACAATGTATATATACCTCAAAACATCATGTTATACATGATAAAAGCATGCAATGCTGTCAATTTAAAAAAATGAAAAATATATTAGTAGCCATTTGCAAGTCTTTTTCTCTGAGTTGCCAGGTTATAATTTTGTTGTTTTTTTGTTCATTTATTTTTCCTGATAGATTGCCATTTTCTTATCAATCTATAAAAGCTTTTAACATATTAAGTAAACCAGACCTTTGTCATATGTGGTGCAGATTTTTTTCCCAGTTGGTTAGTTGACTTTTGAGTTCATTTACTGTACTTTTTGAAGTTTAGAACATTCAATTTTTCTACTGAAATGAATCAGTTCTTTACTTCTTCAGTTTAGGGTTTATGTCTTGCTTAGAAAGGCTGTCTCTGCTCCATAGCCATTAAAAAAAAAAAAAAAAAAATCCTCCATGTTTCTTTCTAGTACTTTTATGGGCTTATTTTTTATGTTTAAATCCTTGCTCCATCTGGAATTTGCTTTGGTGTGAGAAGCAAAGACCAGATTCAGATTTACTTTTTTCCAGATGGCAAGGCGGTTGTCTCAACACCCCTTCTTGAATAATCCTTTTTGCTTAACTGATGCGAAATACCATATAATTCCTATACTAAATTCCTGTGTGTTCTTGGATTTCTATCTGAATTCTCTTCCTTTACCGGCTTGTTCTAGTACCAAACAGTTTTAAGTATTGTCAATTTTTATTATTTTTATGTATCTGGCAAGGGTTGTCATTTTCCTTTATCCATTTTTTTTTTTTAATTTTAGAATTTTCCTGACTAGTATCACATGCCTATTTTTCCAAGTAGACTTTAAACCATCTCACCTGTTTCTCCTCACCCCCAGACCGCACAGGTGTGTTCATTGGGATTGCATGGCCTCATAAGCATCTATCTTTCCTAGAGAGAGAGAGCAGAGTCTCTTTGGGCCAAAGAGCGTTTCAGATAGAGGTCTGTGCTCAAGCTTGGAAAACAGCACAGACAGATCAACTTCTTGGTGAGCCCCCTTACCTTTCCCCGAATCTGATCTTCTATGGTGCTGTAGAGGAAAGAGTTTGGTAAACAAGTTTGGGACACCTTGGGCTTAAACAAAGTTCATTTTTTTCTTGATCGTTCATTCAGCAGATATCAATGGGCCCCCGCCATGCACCAAGGGTTGTGCAAAAGGCTGGGAATCCCGTGAGGGAGGAGATCAGATGCTGCCCTGGATCGTGGAGCTTGGGGTCCAGCTGGAGAGAAAAACATTAGACCAAAACAAATTCCAGATATGCATTTACTCAGCCTCGTGATTTTTAAGTGCCAAGGAGGGAAGCTTAGGGAAGGTGTTAGAGGAAAAACAGCGGACGTAAGGACCTACCCTTCTCCAGGGCAAGGGAAGGTCTTGTTGACCTTTTACTATGCACATTAGCTGTGGAAAACTTCGAGGTATAGCATTTCCCACACTTTCTGGCATGGGACTCTTTTCGGGGGGCCTTTATGGGCTCATTTCTGAAGGATGCTCATTGAAAGATGCCAACAATTGGCTCCCACTGCAAAGTCTGTAACCCAGATCTGTCTCAGATGACGCAGGTATCTTCAGATAGGTGGCTCGATTTCTCTGAACCTCATTTTTCTTATCTATGAAGTGATGTATTAATTTTCTAGGGTTACCATAACAAATTGCCACAAACCGGATAGCCTTAAACAACAGAAATGTACTCTGTCACAATTCTGGAGGCTAGAAGTCTGAAGTCAAGGCGGTGGGAGGGCCACACTCTGGCTGAAGGCAGTAGGGGAGAATCCCTCTTTGCCTCCTCCCACTTGTGTTGGCCATTCCTTGGGTTGTAGTTGCATCACAACCAAGGTTGTGATGGAGGCAGAGATTGGGTTGTGACTCCAATCTCTGCCTCCATCTTCATACGGCCTCTCCTCTTCTCTCCCTGTATCTTCTCCTTTTCTGTCTTTTAGCGAGGACACTTACTTGTCTTTGGATTTAGGGCCCACAGAGATAACCCAGGATGATCTCATCTTGAGATCCTTAAGTACATCTGCAAATATCCTTTTTTTCCAAATAACATCGCATTGGCAGTTTCCCAGACATACTTTTTTAGGGGATGAGGTTGTGGGACGATTCAATTTACTACAGATGAAAATCACATAACTTGTTTCAGAGAGTTGTCGTGAGAGGTCCCTGAAACAAGGTGTGGGAGGCAGCCTGCCCCAGAGTGGGTAGGTGTTAAATGCTAGTTTTCTCCTCTACTTCTCCCTCTGTCCTCGAAAAGGTTTAGCACTACTAACTCACAATGAAGTGGCTGGGATCAAAGGATTTCTTCTCCCACCCTACCTCCACTGGAGAGAATTTCATTTTAAATGAAGAGTCAGAAGAGGGATATTACTCCTTTCCTTTTTCTGAAGGCTTCCCCCTTCTGAGTCCTGGGTCTCTACAGGAGTTGTTTCTTATCTTTTCTCAGAGGGTCCCAGCCAGCTGCGTCATCTCCAGCCTGGGTCTGTCCTTACCAAGTCATCAGTTCAGATGTTTCTTGGAATTGAGGGGGGTAGGGGGAGCCAGCAAACCCTGCCTGAGCCATTTTCCACTTCTCTGACAGCTCTCAGGGGACTCCCATCTTCAAAGAGTGCCTCAGTGCTTTTCCTCATCATCCTGGGTTTTCGCTGCAAAACAATGACAACCTCTCCGACCTCTTCCCTTTTCTGCCTTTCCTTGTTGAGATGTGCTTGTCAAGCAGATGTTGAGGGGCCATGAGCTAGATCTTGTTCAGGGAGAAAGAAACAAGCATACCAGGAAGTGGCTTAAAGTCCCCCATGCCTCTGGGCTGTTTTCGTGGCCTTGTCTTCTATCCTGACTTCCCCAAGCTCGGACCTCCACAAAGGCAGGCCCCATGCCTCAGACCCCATCCCCGTGCCTCTTGGTCCCTGGGCCCTTTTGCAACACTGTCTCTCATCTCCATGCTCTTCCTCCATGACTCCCCATAACCCCCTGGTAATGACAAATCGATGGTAATTACTTACGTGCAGCTGTTCAATCCTAGGACTGTTGAGAGAGAACTTAATGTCCAAAGAAGTCCCCAAGGAGCCACATGCTGCTTGAATTATGTAAAGGTGAGCAGAGAAGGGTAAATTTCATATGCAGAAATCCTTTATGGCATTAAAGTTTCATGGGAAAAACTGAACCCTTGGACTCATATTTCTGGTCAAAGCTTATCTTCTTTCATTTAGCACACACTTATTAAACTCTTATTACGTACGAGACCATGGTGTAGGTGCTACAGGGTGAAAAATAGATGAATTAATGAGCCTCAGACCTTTCTTGTGGGCTCCTCTATCCCCACATGTATACACCCTAGAACAACAAGCTACTCTGAGATAAAATTATACCCAGATGGACATCATATCAGCTATCCATCCCAGTGCTCCCCCAGTAAGTATTTATCGAGTGTCTGGCATAAGCCAGGTTCTGTGACAGATACCAGAAGCACTGAGTTAGGTGCAGGGCGAGACATCTGTTGAAAGGAGGAAGTGATCAAGTCTTTTTAAAAGTCACTATTAAAACTGATATATAATAGTTGTTCATATTCTGGGAGTACATGTGCTATTTTGATACCTGTATACAATGCATGATAATCAAATCAGGGTAATTGGGCTATCTATCACCTTAAACATGTATGTTTGCTTTGTGATGGGAACATTATAATTATCGTCTTCTAGCTATTTTGAAATATACAATAAATTATTGTTAACTATAATTTGCCTATGGTACTGTCAAATACTAGAGCTTATTTCTTCTATTTAACTGTATATCTAACTGTATTTTTGTATTCTTTAACCAGCTTATCGTCACCCTCCCTGACCTGGCTTCCTAGCCTCTGATAACCACCAATCTGCCCTCTTCCTCTATTTGATCCATTTGATCCAACTTTTTAGCTCCCACATGTGAGAACATATGACATTTGTCTATCCGCGACTGGCTTATCTCGTTTAACACAATGAGCTCTTGTTCCATCCATGTTGCTGTGAATGACAGGATTTCATTCTTTTTTATGGTTGAATAATATTCCATTGTGTATATTTACCACAGTTTCTATCCATTCACCTGTTGATGGACATAGGTTGATTCCGTATCTTGGCTATTTTGAATAGTACCACAATAAACACAGCAGTGCAGCTATCTTTTCAATACAACGATTTTCCCTTTTGGATGTGTACTAGGCAATGGGATTGCTGTATCATTTTTAGTTTTTTGAGGAATCTTCATACTGTTTTCCATAATAGCTATACTACTTCACATTCCCACCAACAGAGTATAAGCAATTCTTTTTCTCTGCATCCTTACTGGCACTTTTTATTTTCTGTTTCTTTTTATAATATCCATTCTACCTGGGGTAAGATGATAGCTCATTGTGGTTTTGACTTGTATTTCCTGATGATCAGTGAGGTTGAGCAATTTTTCGTTCACCTGTTGGCCATTTGTGGTCTTCTCTTGAGAAATGTCTATTCAAGTCTTTGCCCATTGTAAAAATCAGATCGTTTGTTTTTTTGCTATTGAGTTGAGTTCTTTATATATTGTGGTCATTAATTCCTTGTTGGATGAATGATTTGAAATATTTTCATTCTGTAGGCTGTCTCTTCACTTGTTGATTGTTTCCTTTGCTGTGAAGAAGTTTTTCAGCTTGATGTAATCCCATTTGTCTATTTTTGTTTTTGTGCCTCTTATGTGCATGTAAGGTACAAACAAAGTTAAGCTTCCCATCCCACTTTCTATTTTTTCCAGAATTTACATACATTCTGAGGGCAAATGCTCAGCCTCACAAGCTTTTCCTTCCTGGAGCTATCCTTTCTGTCTGCTTTATATCCACCTCTTGTTCTAGACTTCCACAAGAGCCACCAACACAGAGCATTTGTGTGAAAGTAGCAGCAGATCCCTCTGCCCTTGCTGGCTTGCTTCACCCTTCCCAAACATGCGTATCTAAAGAGAGGGAGGCTCAGTTATGCAGTGCCCATCCCACTCTCATCCTCATGTGGGTCTCAGCAAGGATAAGAGTGCAGTGTGAAGATTCGTCTTCCTGTTGATGGGAATATAAGCCCCACAAGGGTGGGGAATTTGCATGTCTTACTCACTGGTATATTTCCAAGACCTAGAAAAGGCCCAGAACAGTGCCTGGCACACATGGTAGGGGACTCAAGAAATATTTGTTGAATTTGTTAAATGAATTGTGTCACACTCCTACCCCCATAAAACACTTAAACCGGAGACAAAGGTTGGGGGCATCACAAAGCGGCAGCAATGGCCAGGGTGCGTAGCTCCAGCGTTATCCCTCACATTTAGAATGAAACACAAAGTTCTCCCCATGGTCGAGATGCGTCTTTTGACACATGCAGCCCCAGCCACACTGGCCTTCTCTGGGCTCCTTTGCTATGCCAAGAAAAATTCAGTCCTCTTTGAAAAGTCATGCCAGGCACACTGCTGCTCCAGGACCTTTGGCCCTTCCTCTGCTGCTTTTGCTCTTTGGCCTTTCCACTGCCAAAACTGTGCTTGCCCACCACCTTCTCCACCCTCCCACAGCTCACTCCCTCACCTTCCTCAGGTCCCTGCCCAAATGTCATCTCCTGACCACCTTCCTTATTTTTCTCATTATACATAAGGAATATTGCCTGCCATTATCATAAACATGATTTATGTATTTTCTCTTCCCTTTGAGAATGGTAGCTCCATAAGGGTGGGGGCTTTGTCTTGTGTGTTTACTACTGACTGTATTCTCAATGCTTGGAACTGTGCCCAGCACATAGAGGCCACCCCGTAAATATTTTCTGTTGAATGGATGAATGGAAATGAATGGACATGGGCCCTACTGCAAGCTCTTGATGGAGATAGGACACAGAAGAGGTCTGGAGGACACGGAAGAGGTCTGGAGGACACAGAAGAGGTCTGGAGATGAGGAGATTGGATCTGTCTCTCAGGGCACTCTCAACTCTGATTCTGTGGCTCTGCCTCTGTGACCGTCATCTTCCAGGATGACTGTTTGCATAAAGTGGTAAAGAGAGCTCTACAGAAGAGGCCATTACCAGAACAGCTCTCAGAAACAAGTGGCATGAGGGAGGAGACAAAGGACAGATATCTATTTAACTATATCAAACCCTATAGAGGTGGATCAATTAGACCATGAGTAGCTGTCAAGGAGGGCAGGAAGGTATACAAGACCTCTGCTTGTCCATGTGGTGCCCTTGTAGCAGTGAAAGAAATGGTGCTCCTTTCTCTAGGTGCAGGGGTGCTGCATGGTGAATGGAGTGAGAGCTGGAGTTTAGGGGACACTCATCCCCCACAGGCAGGTGCCTTTGTGCAGTGTACACCTTGCATAACATTATGTGGCAGTTTTAGGGTGTAGCTCAATCAGAGTCTTGTCTGAAAGTTCACCATGGCATTTTTCTGTCGCATAGTTTAGGAAAAAATAACCACCCTGACTTTCAGCTTGTCCATGAGACCAGCTCAAAGTCACATGGCTCCTAAAGGGCAGAACTCCATCCAATGGGACAACGTGGTGAGCAGACTTGTATCATCCCCTTGCTATTTAAAGTGTGGCCTATGGCCAGCTATATTGCCATCACCTGGGAGTTTTCATGAAGTGCAGAATTTTAGGCCTTGCCTCACACCTGCAGATTCTGAATCTGCATGTTGATAAGATCCCCTGGTGACTTCTGCACACACTGAAGTTTGAGAAATATGACACTGTCCTACCCCTGGGTTTCATGTTGTTCTATTACTTTTCTACTCAACTTGGAGTGCTGTTACTTCTACTTTGTCCACATGGCCTGTCACCAAATGTCCACAGGGCCAGCCAGCATATGGTTCCAGAAAGATCACTGGACACTGAATTGTGCTTCAATGGTTGTGTGATGTTGAACAAAATCTTTCACTCCAAAGAGTGTAGGCTTCCTAATCTAGGGGAGAAAAAAAGGAATAATGGCCCAGCACTTTTGTGGGGCTCAAATAACATGATGGGTGGGAAAGTGCCTTGTTTGTCAATTGTAAAAATCTACCCAAGCACAAAAGGTTATTGCTCCCACATAGTGTAATATGAAGATCCCTGACAGAGAGCACTTCTGCCTAGAATGCTACTTCAACAAATTAGGAGAAGGTGGAAGATGAATGGCCTGGGGTCAGTGGACTCCAATTAGCAGATTGGAGTAGGCGCAGGAATCCACAGACTCCTTTAGCATACAGGGATGACTGAGGGTTTCAGATGGGGCTTTGATGGTGGTGTTAGCTCCAGTCTGGAGGAGTCATGAAGAGAAGAGGTGGGTAGAGGTGAGGTGGGCATTTTCCAGGAAGGGAGGATTATGGGAGGTGCCACATGGGGTGAGCGAGTGGGAGGAGAGGAAGGCTCCCGCAGATAAACTGCCTGCTCCCAAGTGTGGCAAAGGGACACCTTCTCACCTCCTTGCCTGCTATTGTATTTCTCTTCTTGCATCCAGAGGTTGTGTGCCCTGTGGAAGTGGTCAATACCATTGGAGCCACTTGGCTGGTCATGATCTTGAGGAATGCCATTTATTAGGAAAAAGTAGCTCAGAACACCATGGTGACGTTGGATTTAGCAGAGATTCCTAAGAAAGATGGGTGGTTGGGTCCTACTGACATCATAGCCTACTGCCATTAAAAGACTGGACACAGAAAATGTTCAATAAATTCCCAAGGAATGGATAGGTGAAGGAATGGATGGAGACCTTTGCCTTTAGAAAGTTTCTTATCTCAGTACAACCTACCCTAATCACACTGTTTTAAATTTAAGCTCTCTCATCTCTGGGACTCCCAACCTCCTGTATCCTGCTCTCTCTCTCTCATTCTCCTGTCCATAGCACTTATCCTCTTTTAACATACTATATAAAGTATTTATTGTGCACTATCTGTTCCCCACCCCTCAGAATGGAAGCCTACTAGATGGATCTCTATTTGTTTTAATCTATGGACACAACCCTAAAACAGTGCTTGGCCCATAGAGGATGCTCCACAAGTGTTTGTTGAATCAAATTAAATGAATTAGAGGGAGTTGTAGGGTCAGACAAATTCTTGTCTGATTTTGCCACCAAATCATCATGTGACCAGGGTGATGGTCTTTGCCGTTCTGTGCCTCAGTTTCTCCATGGGTACAATGAAGAGATTGGATCTATCTCTAAGGGCACTTTCATCTCTAATTCTGTGGTTTTGCCTCTGTGACTGTCATCTTCCAGGATGGCTTTGGAAGACTGCACCAAATGGCAAAGAGAGACCTATGAAGGAAATGAACAGACATGAGCAGGGAGGGGTCTTTGCTCTGACACTTCTTAAGTACTGAGACTTTGGTGAGACATTTGTCTTCTATTCCATGTATGATGTTCCTAGCCCAGTGCCTGGTATGCCTTAGGAACTGACTAAACATTATCTTCTCCCTCTTCTCCCCATCTGGACTTGCACGCTTTGTACCAGATGAGCCTCAGCTCCCACATTCACATAGCAATGATCTGAAAGAAATTTGAAAACAGTAATGTATTCCCCAAATGTAAAGGGTTAGTACGATTACATGCATGCCCAACCTTTAGCCTCCCTGCACACAGATGACACTGAAACCATAATAGCTATTTATACCAAAACCATCTCATGATTCACAGCCTTCCTTCTCATCAGAAATGTTGCACCTGACGAGACCAAATTCACATTGGGTTTATCAAAGTCTAATTAAAACTCGATCATCATGTCTAACATGTTGCCTTATTATTTGTGCTTAATTAGAGTGATGAGAGGGGGCTGAAAGCAGCAGCAATTCCAGCAGTGCAGTGATGCAACATCTGGAGAGAAGCAGGGCTCAGCCAGATGAGCAATTAAGTTGAACGACACATAAAGCCAGGATCTTTGCATCTGACAGCTGTCTGGCCAGCCCCACCTCCATTCAGCTTGTGAAAGCCTGACCTATAAGCTCCCTTCTCCACTTCCCAAAGTAGTGGGAACTGGTCAGACCCCTCAAAGAAGAGCATAGCAAAGCCACCACTATGGGGAACATCCTGCTGTCATGGGTTTTAGTCACTGGGTGAAAGGAAGTAGGAGCATTTGGTAGCAAGAGAAAATGAATTCTCCATTGGGTCTTGGATTTATGGTCGGTCAGCTGTGGTCATGATGCTTCTATGGATCATGCCAGAAAAACTCAGTCCTCTTTGAAATGCCGCCTCTTATCTCTTCATTTACAAATAACCTGAAATTGGGCATTTCTGCCTCTGCTCCCAGGGAGAGGCAGGATGCACCGGGCTAACATTCAAACAACCTTCAAAAATGCTCACCAATACCAAAGCTGCAACCTGATCCATTAGGCTTGTTATGATAGTGAGGGTAGGATAGCTGTTGCAGCAAATACAGCCTGTGGCTACCAAGGATCCCTGTCCCCTGGCTCTCATACTCTTGTACAATTCTCCTTTTTCACTCCTGTGTAAAAGCCCTTAAGGTACGGGCTGGACCTCATTCCTTATTTCTAGTGAATTGATGTGGCACAAAGAAGGGATGTCATTTCTGAGACGAGGTTACTCAAGATGGCGAGTTCGGCCTCATTCACTCCCTCATGCTGGCTCTTCTCGCTTGGTGGCAGCAGTCACGTTGAGAGCAGCCCTGTGGAGAGACCCACATGGCCTGGAACTGAGGGTTGCCTCTGCCCAGTGGCCCGTGAGGAACCAAATCTTGCCAATGATCACATGAGTGAGCCTGGAGACAGACACTTTCTTCCCTAGTCAAGGCTAGGATAACTGTGCCCTGGCTGACGCTCTGATTACTATCTCCAGGGACCTTGAAGTAGAGGACCCAGCTAAGCCACACCTGGATTCCTGACCCACAGAAACTCTGAGACGATAAATGTTGTTGTTTTAAGCCACTAAGATTTGGGGCAATTTGTTATACGGCAATAGGTAATTAACGCAAACTCCAATAAGTTCTAATGGCCCAAATACAATAGAAATTTATTTCATGTAACCAAATTACCCATAACCATGCTTACAGAGACTCTGTTATTTTCAACATTTTCAGTGGCTTCCAAGATTGCCCTGAAATTGTCTCCATATCAGCCAGTTGAAAGGGAGTAAAACAATGATGAAACATGTATAGAAACTTTTAAAATTTATTTTTAAATTGTAATAAAATATACATAAGATACAATTTGCCGTTTTAACCATTTTAAAGGGTATAGTCCAGTGGCATTAAGTACATTCACATTGGTGCACACCCATCACCACCATCCATCTCTAGAATCTTTTCCATCTTGCAAACATGAGGTATGGGGATTTTGAAGGGCCAAGCCTAGAAGTGGTACAAACCACTTTCTGTCACATTTCAATGATGAGAACTTAGTTTTATGGCCACACCTAACTTCAAGGGAGACTGGAAAATGTAGCCTGACTGTGTACTCAAGAAGAAGAGTTAAAGATACATTTTTGGTGAGAAGCATTAGTCTTTGCCACACTTCTGTACAACCGTGTCTACATTCCAAAATTATGCTAAGCCATAATTACAATGCAAACACCACTAACCCAAGGACAAACGAACCTACAGTACCCTATGATCGTGCGAGCTCCACAGCCCCTCATTGGTGTGCTCTTCGTTTTAGAATCCAGGGCTTTTAAAAGAAATCTCTTAAAAGGTAGATGGCTAAAGATTCCCTGACGTTTCACTGAGAAACTTTGCAAAATGTGTTCTGGACATGTAATATCACCATATCAGTGTTTGCTCCCTACACACTTTATAATGGTTTTTTTAATTGCTTGGGACATTCGCTAGAACCCAGGATGTTGTTCTCCAAATACTCTCCTCTCCTGATGGCAGCTTCCTTCATCACTGTCTCATCATATCAAAGATGGCTGAAGTGGAACTGATGGCCCCGTGCTGCATGACACCTTTCTTTCCCTAGCGGATAACAGCAGTTTTTAAGACTGGGGACTCTAGGGAAGCCCCACCCATCCTAGAGAGGGATGGCTTTCATTGTCAAAGACAAAATGACTTTTGGGGGCCATTTGAATCTTATAGCCAGGGTGACCTGTTCCATTTCTTAAATCTTTCATTTCTAGCACGTTTTAGAGTCTATTTTCGTGAGAAACTGTCTATTGATGAAATAAGGAAGAAAGAGCAGGAACCCCGTGATCTCTTGCAGTTTCTCTTCTAGCTCACGTATTTGAGTTTAGGGTGAGTGGTTTTGCAAATTCTCCACGTGTGAAAAGTTCATTTGAAGATCCACTGCCTTAGAAATTGCCAAATGAATTGAAATTTCCATTCTATATGAGTAGCTGGTATTTTGAGCAGTTTTAGGTACTTGGGCTCTACTTGTCTGACCTTGGGCTGTACCATGATGATATCTGAGCAACGATTCCTTTGGTGTATATTGGCTTATGGTGCCTGGCTGGGTGAAGTGAATGTAGCACCCACTGGTAATATTCCTGAGGTCAGAGTTCCTGTCCCCAAGGGGCTCATAGTCTAGGAGCAGAGACATAACGTCAGTATGATGCTGTGAGAGTAGGGTGGAAGTGTGCAGGAGATGTTATAGTGACAGACAGGAGGGTTCTCTAATCCATTCCCATGGAAGGAAGGAAAGGCTGAAAAACTTCTTAAAGAGACGTATTCAAGTAAAGTAGGAGTTAGCCAGAAAAAGCAGACGCATAGGATGCTTAAGGAATAAAAGTCAGCGTGAGTGAAGTTAGAGACATGAGAACGTATTATGTACTTGGAACTGCAAGTGGTTGGGGAAAGCACTATAATGGTGACAAAATAGGCTTTGAAGTTTTACTGAGGCTGGCTGGTCTCAGACAGCCTCACTCAGCAGCAGCTTGCTTGATTATCGGCTGGAGTGACTAGACCTAGACCATAGGGCTGTCATCATCCAAAAGGCTAGCACAGGCTTGCTCACATGGCAGTGAGTCCCAGGCTGGGGACTGCCACAATGTTGCTTTGCCAGCTTCTCTTAGCCAAAGTTGGTCAAGGCCAGTCTAGATTCAAGAGGCAGAGAAATAGACTCCACCTGCGGATGGGAAGAATTGCAAAGTTACATTACTGGTAGTAGCCAGTTAGGGGTAAAGGAAAGAATACGTTCTGTTTTTCTTTTTTGAGATGAGGCTATCTGAGCAAGTTTTCATGCAGTTGGGAAGGAGCTGGTAGAGAAATGGATGAACAATATAGGGAAGAAAGGAATTCATTAGAGGAATATTCCAAACAGGTGGAAAGGAATAAGATCCAGGCTGAAGTACCACTTTTAAACAGAAGAAGAGGCATGTAACTGGTGAGAGGTCAGAAAAGATAGTTTCAGACTTTGGTAAGTTTATATGTTGATGGAGGAAAGCTCAGGTAGTTCACCTTTCCAATGGCTTCTGTTTTCTCTGTGAATTGGAGTGAATTCATATCCTCAGGGAGAGAAGGGGAAGTGGGCTTGAAGAGAGGGTTAAAATTCACAATAGCCATTGTGGAGAATGAGAGAGAGAGCTGACAAGGGAAATACAGAAGGATTGCTAAGCAGCAGTGAGGGGCCATTTGAAGTCAGAGACCATAAATTTAGAGTGGCACCAATGATTTATAGTGACACCAGTGTGTGTGGATTTCCAGCAGTGCTTAGCAACCACAGATGAGTGATAATTGGATTCATCCAAAGTTGGTGTTTTTCCAGAAGTGGGATTGGGGGAACAATGGGGCAAGGGTATTGGTGAGAGAGAGGTTGAAATGATAAGAAATGACATCTGAGCTGGATAGGGAAGGAAGTGAAGACAGGAGGGAGCTGAGATACAGAGGAAAATGAGTGCTGGGTATCATGGACCAGCAAGCTAACATCTCAAGCTAATCTCTTAGGGGTGAATTTGCATCATGCTTTTTATAGGCCATGCGCTTCAATCTTCTCCACACTTTGATATCTTCCACAGTTTACTTCCTATCAAGAGCTCCACAGCCCCATGACCCTAACAACTCACAGGCCACAAAGAGCTGGGAACAGCAGGTAATCAGTAGAGATAGGACAGTGAGCCTGTACTATCCACATAGCTGTCCCTCCTGCAAACTTCCTTTTTTTAAAAAACGTTTAAGTTCAGGGATACATGTGCAGGTTTGTTATATAGATAAACTTGTGTCATGGGGGTTTGTTGTAAAGATTATTTCATCACCCAGGTATTAAGCCTAGTGCCCATTAGATATTTTTCCTGATTCTCTCCCTCCTCCCACCCTCCACCCTCTGATAGACCCCAGTGTATGTTGTTCCTTTCTTTGTGTTCATGTGTTCTCATCATTTAGCTCCCACTTATAAGTAAGAACATGTGGTATTTGACTTTCTGTTCCTGCTTTAGTTTGCTAAGGATAATGGCCTCCAGCTGCATCCATGTTCCTGAAAAGGACATGATTTCATTGTTTTCTTATGGCTGCATAGTATTCCATGGTGTATCTGTACCACATTTTCTTTATCCGGTCTACCATATATGGGCACCTAGGTTGCTTCCGTGTCTTTGCTATTGTGAATAGTGCTGCAACGAACATACATGTGCATGTATCTTTATGACAGAATGATTCATATTCCTTTGGATATATACCCAGTAATGGGATTGCTGCATCGAATGGTAGTTCTCCTTTTAGGTATTTGAGGAATTGCCACACTGTTTTCCCACAAAGCTCGAACAAATTTACACTCCCACCAACAATGTATAAGCTTGCTTTTTTCTCTGCAACCTCACCAGCACCTTTTATTACAGAGTTTCAGTGAAACCAACACCCACTCCGTCGTTCAGGCCAGAATCTTGGGTTCATTTTCAGTTTCTCCGTTTGTCTCCCTCTCCTTCACCAAATCCATTACCAAATATAAGGAGACCTCAGTGGTCTCCTTGCTTTATCCTCCACTCCCACAAATCCACTCTTCACACAGTAGCCAGGATGCTTTTCTAGGAATATGGATTAACTCAAATATAGTCACTACTCTGCTTAAAGTCCTTTAGAGTTCCCACTGCTTTTGAAATAAAGTAAAATTCCTGAGTTTAGGTCAAAAAATCATGTAAAAGGGTCCTTGGATAGGAGGCAGAGACCAAATACGACGTCCTAGAAGGCTGGTGTGGGTTAGTTAGTGAAGCATGAGGGGATGTGGGGTGTTCAGCGAGGAGGAGGAGTCAGGCAGGGCCCAGATTATCCAGGCCTTTCGGGGAATCATGGTGAGGAGTCTGGGAGAGTCACGTTTTGAAAGGACCACTCTGGCTGCAGTGCGGAGACCAGACAGCTAGGAGGCAAGAGTGACTATAGTTAGGCCAGCGATTGAAGTCATCGTAATAGTTCAGGCAGGAGTGGATTGCAGTTTGGATTATTTGGTGTTGGAGATGGAAGGAAGCAAATGGATTTGGGAGATATTTTAGGAAGTAAAATGAAAGGCTTGGAACACCCTTTCTATCCCCTGATCCTATATTTATTGGTTAGTACCGCCTTATATTCTGAGGTCAATTTCTGTCTTTTCAGGGACTCTTTCCCTGACATTCCAGACTGTGTTATACAGAAGCCCAATGTTTGTGGAACTGACATGATAGAGAATGTTCTTGTAAAGATGGAAGAGATTTGAGTGTGGATATGGACTAAGGAAAAAGTTCTAGCGGAGAGGTGAAGATTGAAGATGTAAACGAGAGGAGATAATCGACAGAGTGAGGTTCTCAAAGAGGAAACGGGCATGGTAACAGAGGTGGAGGGGTTAGCCTTGGATCAGAGGAAGCATGTAGTTCTGCTGGATTACACTGGGGAACAGTAACCTCATGCTGGTGCTAGATGAGCGGTTACCAGATTCTCTTAGTCTGAAGTTCCCTTTTTGACGTCAAAGTATTTCTCAAACTCCCAGATACAGCTATACTTTTTTTTTTAACCTTTATTTTAAGTTCAGGGGTACAAGTGCAGGTTTGTTACATAGGTAAACTTGTGTCTTGGGGGTTTGTTGTACAGGCCATTTCATCACCCAGGTATCAAGCCTAGTACCCATCAGTTATTTTTCCCGATCCTCTCCCTCCACCCACCCTCCACCCTCCAAAAGGCCCCTGTGTATGTTTTTTCCCTCTATGTGCCCATGTGTTCTCATCATTTTGCTCCAGAGAACATGCAGTATTTGGTTTTAATATCCATCGATTGATAAAATATATGATGGCAAGAAGCTCTATGAATTCAGGAAAACTTTCAAATAAATTTCCCTTTTGTTAATCACAACTTTATCCACTTTCCTTTAAAAAGGTACATATATGTATAAAACTTTTTTTTTCCTCTAGAAAATACCCAGTGCAGTAAAACTTTGCAAATCTACATGCCCTTTGTCCCAGGCTCCTGAGTCTACTGATTGGGACTCATGATATAGTCCAGACCATCTTCTAATGGGAGTTGATCTTATCCGTGACTATCTGCCTTCTCCTAGACTGAGAGATCTTTAGGGAAAGGAGTCCTGCCTTTTTCATATGCCTAGCACCCAGCATAGGACACAAAACAAAATGGGTTTTTAAGAATTCTGGTTGAATGAATGAAAATACATAATCATTTTATTATTATTTAACTTGAGATGGTATCCAGATAGTCTCACATATTCAGTTTCTACTGGGTAGAAACCTAAAGGAAAATAAATCATTCTACCAAAAAGACACATGCAATTGTACGTTCATTACAGCACTATTCACAATAATGAAGACATGGAATCAACCTAGATGGCCATGCACGGTGGGTTGGATAAAGAAAATATGGTACATGTCTACCATGGATTACTACAAAAAAGAACAAGTACATGTTCTTTGCAGCAGCATGAGTGACACTGGAGGTCATTATCCTAAGCAAATTAATACAGGAACAGCAAGTCAAATACCTCGTGTTCTCACTTATAAGTGGGAGCTAAACATTGAGTACCCATGGTCATAAAGATGGGAACAATAAACACTGGGGACTACTAGACAGGGGAGGTAGGAAGAGGGGAAGAGTTGAAAAACTACCTATGGGGTATTATGCTCATTGCTTGAGTGATGGGTTCAATTTTACCCAAACCTCAGCATCACATAACATACCCTTGTAACAAACCTGTATATGTACCCTGGATCCTAAAATAAAAGAAAAAAATAAATAAAAATTTTAAAATTAATAAAATCCTGATTTTCTTTCTCTCTACTGATGAAGATAATCGAAGTTCAGCCCATTTCCTTCAGGTGCTCCTCTATTTAAGCTGAGAAAGCCTTCCCTGGCTCGGGTTTATTTTCCTGCTTCTAGATAGTCTTTAGCAATGCATCATCTTCCTAAAGTGCCTGGCTCAGTCCACGGAGTAAAATGTACTAAACGAGTAGGCACATCCTGTCCTTCAGATGTTCCAGCTTGAAACTCAAATTTCTGCACTTGCACATGCTTATTTGGCTAAATGTGTCTTGTAGGATTAGCTTAAGCCACTGCACACAGCTGATTTTTTGTTTTGAACATTAATGTATAAATCTGAAAGGAGGAATCACCTGGCATTATGTGAATAAAACAAAGAGGCATTTCAACCCTTGTCACTTTAATTGAATCCTTTTGATGGTAGAGGCCAGCAGAGACACCAAAGCCCAGGATGTGATTCCTTAACTTTAGCTTGTCCTTGGACGCATGGAGAGAAAGCTGGCCCTGAGCTCTTGGGGGCACTGCTCACCAGGAACAAAATGACACATGGATTTGGAAGTTCAGTTGGAGAGTTAGCTGCTATTTCACAGGCATCCCCTTTTGCCCCTGAGCGTGGTTCTTCCAGCCACCAATGTAAAGTGGAGGGAGAGGGACAAAAACTACCTACCAGGTGTTATGCTTGTTACCTGGGTGTCAAAATAATCCACACGCCAAACTCCTGTGACAAGCAATTTACCTATATAACAAACCTGCACCCATACCCCTGAACCGAAAATAAAAGTCAAAAACTAAATAACAATAAAGTGGTAAAAATGTCCCACATGGGCAGTAGACAATGACAGTTATTGCTCTGGAGGTGGGAAAGGCTGAATAGTGGCCTTGAAATAGACGGGACATGGAATACACACACAGGCGAGCACTCACGCTGCAGGGCGGGGGACCAGACACCTCTCGTGTGGACTCCTGCTGACTGGCGAACTCCCCTGTGTCTTCAGCCTCTTCCTTACACTCCACTCCCCCGCTGCCTTTTTGGAAACATGGCTATTGCCCGAGGACAGCCCTGCTCTGGCAGCGGTCTCATGTGGAGCCTGTGTTTTCAAGATCGTATTTCCAAATTCCTCATGACCAAGGAGGGAGGCTGATTGTTCCCCTTACTCCTTGTGGCTGCGTCCAGACCACTTCCGACCTCTTTCTGAAAGCAACCACTCTGTTGAGACCCGGGTCTCCACACACCCTCCCTCGACCAGGCTCACAGGACTGTTGGTGCTACCGCTGACCTGGGCACTCTCTTGAATTCACTGAAGACTTAGTTCCTTGTTCTTTATCTTCTCCTTTGTCTAGTTACTGCTCATCCCAAAGTCCACACAAATGACTCTTCTAATACCCTGTTGTTATGGGTTGAATCATGTCCTCTTCTGACCTAATTCATATGTTGACCTACTAACCCCTGTACCTCAGAATGTGACTGCATTTGGAGACAGGGCATTTAAAGAGGCAATTAAGGTAAAATAAAGTTATATCCAATATGACTAATGTCCCGATAAGAAGAGGAGATTAGGACATACAAACACATAGACTGAGGGACAAGCTTATGAGGACACAGTAAGAATATGGCCAATTGCAAGCCTGGGAGAGAGATCTCAGAAGAAACTGAACCTGCCAACACCTTGACCTTGGACTTCTAGCCTCTAGAATGCTGAGAAAATACATTTTTACTGTTTAAGCCACCCAGTCTGTGGTACTTTGTTACAGCAGCCCTAGCAAAGGAACACACCATCTGATACGGTCTGGCTGTGTCCCCACCCAAATCTCATTTTGAATTGTAGTTCCCATAATCCCCATGTATAGTGGGAGGGACCCAGTGGGAGGCAATATAATCACGGAGGTGGCTACCTTTATGCTGTTCTTGTGATAGTGAGTGAGTTCTTAAAGGATCGATGGTTTTATAAGGGACTTTCTCAACTTTTGCTTGGCCTTTTTCTTTGTTGCCGGCATGTGAAGAAGAGGTGTTTGCTTCCCCTTCTGCCAAGATTGTAAGTTTCCTGAGGCCTCCTGAGCCATGCTGAACTGTGAGTCAATTAAACCTCTTTACTTTATAAATTAGCCAGTCTCAGATATGTCTTTATTAGCAGCATGAGAACGAACTAATACACCATCCTTTGGGTTTTCATAGCTCCTCATTCTCAAAGGACACCATCTTCTACTTCACCACTGATGCCCAAAGTTTCCCCTTCAACTCTAAATTATTACCCCAAATGGTACCACTATTTCCAAAATGAAAATTCCAGCACCCTGGCCTTTGATTACAACCTATCCTTACATTAATTTCTCAAGTGACCCCCGAAATTCAATTATTGATCTCATCCCCCAGCCCCAACACACACACACACACACACACACACACACACACACACACACAGGTTTCCACTTGCCCTCAGCTCCCCTTTGTGTTTGCTTCTCTTCTTTCACCAGTGAGATTTTGTGGTCTGTTACCATAATTACCCCCTTGCAAAGAATCTCAACTCCCTTGTGCATCTCTTCATTTTTTATACTCTGTTGAAAAACTCCAACTATGAAGGAACCCAATCATTTTTCTTCTCCATGGCTATATCCAAGCAGGTTAAATATATCACACATTCAAGGTGACCAGCTTTGTTGTGTTACATTTTAATTTGACCCCTTTCTTCACTGAGACTTACATTAAGAAATATCATACTGGTGCCACCCAAACCTGTCTTTAGGAGGACTCTTATCAGTGGCCAGCAATCCCAGCATCCAGATTTCCCACTCACTCAGAGGCCTATTTCGTGCTTTCTCTCTTGCAAACCTCCTATACCACAATTTTCATGGCTCCCGTCATAGTAAATGCTCCTTTACTTGGTGCGGTATGGATTCAGCTACTGCTGCTCCAACTGCGACTGATTTTGCCAAGGTCCTTGTTATTACATTCTGTAGACACTGTACTTTTACTGACCCCTTCAGCTTCTTCAACACAGCTGATACTTCCCTCTTCAAAATGCTCTCCATGACATCGGTGTCTTCTCTTTTTCATCTATCCTCTGGCCACTTCTCTGTCTTCTTCGTGGTTTCATCAACTTTCTTCTGTGTGTTCCCCAGGACTTACCTGGGGCCTTGGCTCTCTCTGAACTCTCCTCTCACTCTCATCCATTTCCAGAGGTTCTGACAGTTCTGCTGTCAGAGGCTGATGACTCTCTAATTTATATTCCCAGACCAAACTCTCCTCTGACGTCCACACTTGTATATCCAGAGACGTCACAGACTTCTCCACTTAGTCCTCAGACTTCATATCCAAATGTCCCTGGGCTCCTCCTTCCGGCCACACCCAACTCTCCCAGTCTTTCCTACCTTTGCAAATGAAACAACATCACCCTTTGCTCAATTTCTCCAGTCAGAAACCTGGATGCCATCCTTGTTTCTCTCTCTCTTCCAATTCCTTCCCCTACATCCATCTATTATTAAATTCAGTTCTTCTCATCTCCTAAATATGTCTTGAAATGGTCAATTTTCTTCTCTCTGCTGCTGCTACCTAGTAGTTCTGATCGTTTTTATTTCTTATCAAGACAACTGCACTGGTTTCTTCTCTAGTTTCCCTGATTTGATTCTTGGCTTCTCCAATTTCTTTCCTACACAGCTTTTAGGGTAATCTTTTGAAAAACTCAAATTGGATCATGGTGTTTCCCTTCTTAAAACTCTCCAGTGGCTTTCCATTATACTTTTTTTAAAAAAGTGAACACTCCTTTTCCTGGCTTAACTAGGCCTATGTGATCTGGCTGAACTAGGCCTATGGACCATGTCTAACTCAATGGTTTTCCATTCCATTCTCTTTTTCGTCAACTCTATGCCAGCCCTATTGACTTTTACCTTCTAAAACAACAGGCATTTTCCTGTAATCAAGCTTTACAGATCCTGTTTCATCTGTCTTTAACCATCTCCCTTTTGTGTACATGGCTGGCCCTTTCTTATTGTTTATCTTATTTATATTTTTGAAAATAATTTTATTTTTTGAAATAAAATTCAAATATGTATTGAAATGCACAATATAAGCTGTACAGTTTTGATGAATGGATACATCTGTATAACTTACACTCCTATCAAGAAAGTCCTTTCATGTCCTCTCCCAGTCAATTCTCACCCCCAGCCCATAGGCAAACCACCCTGTTTTGATTTTTTCACCTTTTTTTTTTTTTATGTTTTAGAACTTTATATACATGGGTTAATATAGTATGACAAATTTTGTGTCTGGTTTCTTTTGCTCAGTACAATATTTGTGATATTTATCCATGTTGTTGCATGTATCCATAACATACTTTTTTTACCGTTGATTGGTATTTTCATTTTATGAATACATCACAATTTTTAAACCCATTCTCATACTGATGTACATTTGGGTTATTTCTGGTTTTGGTTATTAGGAATAAATTTGCCATGAACAAGTTATTGAAAGAGTATTTTCTTTTATCTCTCTTTGATAAATACCTGGAACTGGAATTATGCAGTCGCAGGGCAATTCTAGGCTTAACTTTATAAGAAACTGCCAAAACTCTTTCCAAAGTAGATGTACCATTTTATGTCCTCCCTAGCAATATATGAGAATTCTGGTTGCTCACATCCTTAGTAATATTTTGTTTTCAATCTTTTAAATGTTTGCTATTCTAATGAGTATGTAGTGCAACTCATTGTGATTTTAATTTGCATTTCTCTGACAATGAATGAGGCTGAAAACATTTCCATTTGCTTTCCAATTATTAGTGTATTTTTCATTGTCTCTCCCTGAGACTCTTGAGACACTTCGAGACTCTCCTCAAGTCCTTTGACTATATTTATTGGGTTGTTTGTCCTTTTTATTTTGGAGTTGTAGTTCTTTATATATTCTAGATACAAGTCCTTTGTAAGATATATGTATTGTGAATGCTTTCGCCTAGGCTGTGTATTGCCCATTCATTTTCTTAATGGTGTCTTTTCATGAGCAGAACATTTAAATTCTGATGAAGTCTAATTTATCAATTTCTTATTTTACAGTCATTGTTTTCTGTGCCTTGCCTGATAGATATCTGATGAACCCAGATCACAGTAGTATTTTGTCATTTTTTTTCCTGAAAGCTTTACAGTTTCAGGTTTTACATTTAGGTCTGTGTCTATGCATCTTGAATTAATTTGTGTATACAATGTGAGACAGAATTTGAAGTTTATTTTTTTCATGTGGGTCATCCACTTGTTTCAGCAACAATTTTTGAAAGACTTCCTTTTTTATTGTGATAAAATAAATATAACATAAAATTGGCCATTTTAGCCATTTTCAGGTGTACAATTCAGTGGCATTAGTTACATTTATGGTGTTGTGCAACCATCTGTGCTATCTATTTCCAAAACTTTTTGGTTACCACAAATTGAAACTTTGTTATCATTAAGCAATAATTTCTCATCCCTCCACCTCCTCACTTAGGCCTTGGTAACTTTTAATCTACTTTATGGTTTTATGAATTTGCTTATTGTGGATATTTCTAATAATGAATCATACATTTGTCTTTTGTGTCTGATTTGTTTCATTTAGCATAATATTGTCAAGATTTGTTCATTTTGCAGCATGTATCAGAACTTCATTCCTTTTTATGGCTGAATAATATTTCATTGTACATATATCCCACATTTTGTTTATCCATTTACCTGTTGATAGGCACTTTGATAGCGTCTACCTTTTGGCTATTGTGAATAATTCTGCAATAAATATTGACATACATGCATCTGTATTCTTTTATAATCCCTGCCTTTGCTGCATTCCACAGGTTTTAGTAAGTTGTATTTTTATTTACCTTCACGTCTTTTTTTTTCTAATTTCTCTTGTGACTTCTTTTAAACCCATTGGTTAAGAGAGTGTGGTCTTATTTCCACAGATTTGCAGATTTTTCAGTTTTCTTTCTGTTATTGATTGAAGTTTCATTCCATTGTGATCAGAAAATACACTTTGTATGATTGTAATATTTTTAAGTTTGTTAAGACTTCTTTTGTGGCCTAACATACAATCTGTCCTGGAGAATATTTCATGTATACTTGAGAAGAGTATATTCTGCTATTGTTGAGTGGAAGTGTTCCATATATGTCTGTTAGGTCTAGTTGATTTATAGTGTTTTTCAAGTCCTCTATTTCCTTATTTATCTTCTGTCTAGATATTCCATCTATTGTTGAAAATAGAATACCAAAGTCTACAACTATTGTAGAACTATCTATTTCTCTCTTCCATTTTTTCAGTGTTTGCTTTATATATTTTGGGGTTCTGTTTCATATATTTTGGGGTTTCAAATATTTTGGTGCGTATTTGTTCACAATTGTTATATTTTCTTAACGAATTGGCCCATTTATCAATATATAATGTTTTTCTTTGTCTCTTATAACAGTTTATCACTTAAACTCTATTTTGCATGATTTTATTAGAGCCACTTTGGCTCTCTTGTTGTTACTATTTGCTTGAAATTTCTTTGTCCATCCTTTCACTTTCAACTTATTTTGTGTCTTTGGATCTAAAGTGATCTTCTGTAGCCAGTCTGTAGCTAGATCATGCTTGAAAAAAAATCAATTCTGGCAATCTCTGCCTTTTGATTGGAGAATTTAATCCATTTACATTTGACATGATTATTGATAAGGAAGGACATACTTCTGCCATTTTGCTATGCATTTTCTGTATGACTTATGAATTCTTTTGTCTCTAATTTCTTCTATTTCTGCCTTCTTTTTTGTATTGATGATTTTTTGCTAGTGAACTGTTTGATGCTCTTCTCATTTATTTTTGTGTATGTTCCTTAAATATTTTATTTATGGCTACTATGGGAATTATACATAACATCCTAAGTTTATAACGATCTAATCTGAATTGCTATCCAATTCGGTACAGAAACTAAGCTCCCACTTACGTTATTGTCACAAATTGTATTTTATACATTGTGTGCTTGATAACAAACTTATCATTTAATAACTCAATTTGTCTTTTAAGTCATATATGAGAAAGAGGGGAGATACAAACTATAAACACAATTATACTGGCTTTCACATTTTTCAGGTATTTACTTTGCCAGAGGTCTTCTTCATATGGCTTTGAGTTACTATCTAGTGTCCTTTCATTTCAACCTGAAGTACTCTCTTTAGCATTTCTTGTGAGATAGGTCAAATGGTAACAGACTTTCTCAGTTTTTATTTATCTGGAAATGTCTTAATTTCTCTTTTATTCTTTAAGTATAGTTTTTTAGGATATAGAATTTTTCATTGGCATTTTTTTCTTCCAGTACTTTATGTCATCCCACTGCCTTCTGGTCACCATAATTTCAGATGAGAAATTGGCTTCTAATTGCATTGAGGATCCCTTGTCAAGTAGCCTCTCCCTTGCTGTTTTCAAGATTCTTTCTTTGGCTTTGGCTTTTGACAATTTGATTATAATGTGTCTTGCTGTGGGTCTTTTAAATTTTATTATACTTGGAATTTGTTGACTTCTGGGATTTGAAGATTTATGTCTTTCATCAAATTTGGGAAGTTTTTAGCTATTATTTTTTCAAATATTATTTTTCTCTCTATTATCCTTCTGAAACTCTCATGATGCATATGTTGGTTTGCTTGACAGTGTCTGACAATTCCTTCAGGCTCTGTTCACTTTTCTTCATTCTTTTTTCTTTCAGCTTCTCAAATTCTATAATTTCAACTACACTACCTTCAATTTTACCAATTCTTTCTTCTGCCTGCTCAAATCTGCTATTGAACCCCTAGTGAACTATTCATTTCAGTTTTCCAGAGTACTGGCAAAATCGATTCTAATTATTTCCTTAGTTTTCAATGTTTCTGTGGAAAAATGAGAACTTAGAGCTGTCTACTCTGCCATTTTGCTTATGTCACCTCTCTGGAAAAACTTTCTTTCCTACCTTTAATTGCTTTGGCATCATTATTGGAAAAAAAAAATCAATTAACACAAATTTCAATCTTTTGCATTTTTGTCATAATTCATTGTGAACTAGATTCTAATTTCCCTTTATGATTTCATCTTGGATACATGAATAATATTGAGGAGTATTATTTAATTTATAAATATTTATGACTTTTGTAAATTTTTTTATTATCTATTTCTAATTTTGGTTAGAAAATATATTTAATAACATTTTAATATTTTAAGTTTTATAGAGACCATTTTTTTGGCCCAACATATTATCTTGGTGAATATTATATGTGCCCTTGCAAAACATGTGTTTTCTGTCACATTAGGTTAAAAAAATATATATATATATATATGTACATATATATTTTTTAAATTCTGGTAATTCTACTGACTACTGTGAAAGAAATATGATTATGTGTTTTCTGTTTCTTCCCTTAATTCTATCAGTTTTATTTCCTGTGTTTTAAGCTTTATTATTAAGTGCATATGTATTTATATTCCTTACCTGTTTTTCAAGTAGTAATATTTTAGTCCTATGAATTTAAAAAAAATCTGTGGTAATACTCCTTGTTTTAAAGTCTGTTTTATCTGATATTTAAACTATTATTTCAGCTTTTAAAGATTGGCTGGACACAATGGCTTACTCCTGTAATCCCGGCACTTTGGGAGGCCAAGGCAGGCAGATCACCTGAGGTCAGGAGTTTGAGACCAGCCTGGCCAACATAGTGAAACCCTGTCTCTACTAAAAGTACAAAGAATTAGCTGGGTGTGGTGTTGTGTGCCTGTAGTCTCAGCTACTCAGGAGGCTGAAGTGGGAGAATCGCTTGAATCCGGTAGGCAGAGGTTGCAGTGAGCTGAGATCACACTGCTGCACTCCGGTCTGGGCAACAGAGTGAGACCCTGTCTCAAAAAAATAAAAAATAAAAAAAAAAGGCGTATGAATAGGAAATTGTTTGCCTTTTTAGAGGAAAGTGTTATTTAAAAAATACTTTAAAACTATTTGTGTCTTTGTATTTAAAGTGTGTATCTTGTAGATATCATATACTTAGGCCAGGATTTTTTTCCATTCTGAAAATATCTTCCTAATAACTGAAATCTATATATATTTAGCACAATCGTTGATAAAGTTGGGTTTATGTGTGTCATTTGTTAATTGATTCCTAATACAATTCTTATTGAGATAATATAGATTAACCTGCAGTTGTAAGGGGTAAAAGTTTAGTTATGTAAGAAAAATAAGTTCTAGAGATCTACTATACAACATAGTCCCTATGGCTAACAGTACTTTATTGCATACTTAAAATTTCCTAAGAGCATATATCTTATTTCAAGTGTCCTTTCCACCAATAATAATAAAGGAGGCGGGATGAAACTTTGAGAGGTGATGAATATGTTTATGGCATTGATGGTTGTAATGGTTTCATTATTCCCAAACTTAGCAAGTTGTATATATTAAATATGTGTAGCTTTTGATATATCAATCATACCTCAATAGAGCATTTTTTTTAAATGCTAAGAAAAATTCCTCAGACTTTTCCTCCAGTTTTCCTCAGTGGAACATTTTGCAAAAGTAAAGTATAATATCAAAATTAGGACAGTGACATTAATACAATCCATCAATATTAATTAATATTGGGTACTTTTCCTACTTTATTCTTTGCCAAGATTATTTTAGCTATACCAGAGCCTGTATTTTTCCATATAAATTTTATAATAAGTCTGTAAAATCCCTCTCAGAAAATTTTATAGGCATTCCACTAAACCTATAGATCAATTTGGGGATAATTAATACATTGAGTTTTCCAATCCATGAACGTGGTTGGTCTCTCCATTTATTTTGGTTTTTTATTTTTTTGATCAGCATTTTGTAATTTTCAACATACAGATTCCATACGTGTTTTATTAATTGTATACCTAGGTACTTTATTTGGAGTTATTGTAAAAAGAAATTGTGTTTTTAGTTTTGGTTTCTACATATGCATAGACATGTATGTTAGTAATAAAACACAATTGCTCTTTGTGTATTCATCTTATATCTTGCAACCTTGTTGAATTCACTAGTTAATTCTAGGAGTTTTCTTTTGTAGTTTATTTTTTAAAAAATTTTCTATGTGTTTACTGATGTCATCTGCAAATAGAGTTGTTTTATTTCTTTGTTTCCAATCTGTATGCCTGATATGCCTTTTTCTTGCCTCATTGCAGTAAGCAGGAATTCCAGTTCTGTTCAGTAAGAGTGGTGAGTAGAGGAGCCAAGATGGCTGGTTAGACACAGCCAGGAAAAGCTTCTTCCACTGAGAAACCAGACCGTCATGTAGACTAACAAACTCTGAACATATCTTTGGGAAGAAGGCATTGAGAGTGGATGCAGAGAGGATGCAGACTCGGGTTAAAGAGAAGGAAGCTGGGAATCCTGTATAGGGTTGCCAAGCACTAGGATGTGTTCCTGGCCCTGAGTGGCTCCTAGAGAAGGGGTGAGTGAAATCAGTGTGGAGTGGCACACTCTTGTTACAGACCTCCAGGATCCTAGCTGTGGGAGACCCCATGACCCTCACAGGCATTTGAGTTGGCAGGGAAAATTCCCTTGAGAGTTGGGAGAGACATAACTCTAGTCTGTAAGGAGTTCAGAGGATTTGGCATGGGAATGGGTGCACTGGAGCACAGCCATGAGCACCCATCCCCCAAGGCTTGCCATACTCCTCTAGGTAACTGTAGCCTTTGTTATCTGCTGGACCCGGAGAGAGCAGGGCTGTCTTGTCCATGGGATGTGGCCAGTCTGATCAGCATGCCACCCTGTCTGCCAGCCTCTCCCAGGGTCCCTGTCTGGCAGCACTCACTTGCAGTACAACTTGAGCTGCCCCGCTGAAATGCTTCTCAGTGTCTACTGCCATACCTTTTTTGCCAGCAGCCCCCGTCTTCCTATAGGAGCACTTTTGCAGGCAGATCCCCACCAGCATGTATCTGCCTGCAACCTTCCTCGACCAATGTGCATTCACCCACAGCATCCCTCTGCCACTCAGCCAATGAACATACATATAGGGATCCACCACTACCCCACCAGCACCCACGCACATGAGGACCCACCACTGCCCTGCTGGCATACATGCACCCACAGCCCTCTCACTACCCCACTGGTGTGCACTCACCTGCAGTCCTCCCACCACAGTGCAATCTCCTATGGCACCCCCACTACTCCACTGTGCTTTTGTCGGCAGCCCCCATTGAAGGGTTGTTGACAACAAACTAGGAACACCTCAACTCCTCCAGTGCAGCAAGTGCTTGACCTTGAGGAGCCAGAGAACAAAGCTACAGGCCTAGTTCCAGCCCTCCAGGGTTAGAGTTCACAGTCCAGAAGTGCTGAACTGAGCCTCAGCCATCTGAAAGCATCCCTAAACAAAGCCAATAAACCAAACCCAATTTATACCACAATCAAATCCTCCAGGGAATCAAAGACTATAAAACAAGAAGCCTGATTCAAAAGATAGCAACTTCAAAGATTATTAGATAAGCCACACAAATGAGAAAGAATTAGTGCAAGAATTCTGGCAACTCTAAAAACCAGAGTGTCTTCTTACCTCCAAATGACGGCACTAGATCCCCAGCAATGGTTCTTAACTGGATTGAAATGACATAGAATTCAGGACGTGTATGGCAAAGAAGCTCAATTTTCCTTGAGATACAGGAGAAGGTTGAAATCCCTTTCAAGGAAAGCAGTAAAATGATCCAAGAGTTAAAAGATGACATAACCATTTTCAGAAATAATCAAATTGAACTTGCGAAAAATATAAAATTGACGACAGAACTTTTATCATGCAATTGGATGCATTAATAACAGGATATACCAAACTGAGGAAAGAATCTCAGAGCTTGAAGATCACTCCTTCAAGTCAATGCAGGTAGAGAAAAATGAAAAAATGAAAAAACCTCTGAGTAACATGAAATTATGTAAAGAGAACAAACATAACTCATTGGAATCTGTGAAAGAAAGGGAGAAAAATCAAAAAACTTGGAAAATGTATTTGAGGATATTGTCCAACCTCACTAGAGAGGACAATATGCAAATTCAAGATGTTCAGAGAACCTCTGTGAGATACTGTACAAGATGATCATTCCCAAGACATATAGTCATCAGACTCTCCAAGTTCATCATAAAAGAAAAAAATCTTAAAGACAGCTAGAAAGAAAGGGTGGGTCACATACAAAGGAAGCTAACAGAGGATCTTTCAGCAGAAAACTTAGGAGCCAAAAAATATAGGGGGCCTATATACAGCATTTTTAAAGAAGAGAAATTCCAACCAATAATTTCGCATCCAGCCAAGCTAAGTTTCACAGGTGAAGGAGAAATACAATCTTTTTTTAGACAAGTAAATGGTAAGGGAATTCATTACCACTAGAACTACCTTACGAGAGATGTTTAATAGAATGCTAAACATGGAAATAAAAGCCCAATACCTGCCACCACAAAAAGACAGTTAAGTATGTAGTTCATTAACACTATAAAGCAAATACACAATCAAATATACATAACAACCAGCTAACAACATGATGACAAGATCAAACCCTCATATGTCAATATTAATCTTGGATGTAGAGTGGCCTAAATGTCTCACTGAAAAGGCACAGAGTGGCAAGTTGGATAAACAAGCATGACCCAACTGTGTGCTATTTTCAAGCGACCCATCTCACATTCAATGATACCTATAGGTTCAAAGTAAAGGAATGGAGAAAAATCTATCAAGTAAAATGAAGGCAAAAAAGAGAAAGTTGCTATTCTTCAGACAAAACAAACTTTAAGCCAACAATGATCAAAAAGGGCAAGGAAGGGCATTATTACATAATAATAAAGGGTTCAATTCAATAAGAAGACTTAACTATCCTAAATATATATGCACCCAGCACTGGACCACCCAGATTCATAAATGAAGTTCTTAGAGACCCACAAAGAGACTTAGATAGCCACACAATAATAGTAGGAGACTTCAACATCAACATCCCATTGACAGTGTTAGGCAGATCACTGAGTCAGCAAACTACAAAAATATTCAGGACCTAAACTAGACACTTAACCAAATGGACCTAACAGATATATACAGAATATTCCACTCAACAATAGAGTATACATTCTTCTCATCTGCACACAGCACATATGCGAAGATCAACCACACACTTACCCCAAAGCAATTCTCAACAAATTCAAAAAAAACCCTGAAATCATACCAAACACACACTGAGCACACAGCATAATAAAAATAGAAATCAATACCAAGGAGATCTCTCAAAACCATACAATTACATGGAAATTAAACAACCTGCTCCTGAATGACTTTTGGATAAAGAATGAAATTAGGGCAGAAATCAATGAATTATTTGAAACTAACAAAAGCAAAAATACAGCATACCAGAATCTCTGGGGTACAGCTAAAGCAATGTTAAGAGGAAATTTTATTGGACTAAATGCCTGCATCAAAATTTAGAAAGATCTCAAATTAACAACCTAATATTATACCTAGAGGAACAGAAAAACAAGATCAAACCAACCCAAAAACTAGCAGAAAAAAAAAAAAAAATAACCAAAATTAGAGGCGTGCTGAATGAAATTGAGATGTAAAAATCCATACAAAAGATCAATGAAACAAAAAGATTGTTTTTGAAAGAATAAAAAAGATTGATAGACCATTAGCTATATTCATAAAGAAAAAAAGAGAGAAGATCCAAATAAATACAATCAGAAATGACAAAAGTGACATTACCACTGGCTCCCATATAAATACATAAAACCCTCAGAGACTGTTATGAACACCTCTATGCACATTAACTTGAAAACCTAGAAGAAATGGATAAATTCCTGGAAACACACAACTTCCCAAGATAGAACCAGAAAGAAACGTGCACAGACCAATAATGAGTTGCAAAATTGAGTCAGTAATAAAAAGCCTGTCAAACACAAAAAGCCCTGGACCAGATGGATTCATAGCCAAATTCTACCAGACATACAAAGAAGAGCTGATACCAATTCTACTGAGATTATTCCAAAAATTGAGGAGGAGGGACTCTTCCCTAACTCATTCTCTGAGGCCAACATTATTCTGATACCAAAACCTGGCAGAGACACAGTGAAAAAGGAAAATGTCAGGCTAATACCCCCGATGAACATAGAAGCAAAAATCCTCAACATAATACTAGCAAACCAAATCTGGCAGCACATCAAAATCTAATCCACCATGATCAAGTAGGCTTTATTCCTGGGATGCAACCATATGTTGGTTCAACATATGCAAATCAATAAATGTAATTCTTGCATAAACAGAACCAAAAACAAAACTACAGGACCATCTCAATAGATGCAGAAAAAGCTTTTGATAAAATTTAACATCTCTTCATGTTAAAAACCCTCAACAAAGTAGGTACTGAAGGAATGTACCTCAAAATAATGAGAGCCATCTTTGACAAAGCCACAGCCAACATCCATACTGAACAGGCAAAAGCTGGAAGCATTCCCCTTGAGAACTGGAACAAGACAAGGATGCCCACTCTCCTCACTCCTCCTCAACATAGTACTAGAAATCCTAGCCACAGCCATCAGGCAAGAGAAAGAAATAAAAGTCATCCAAATAGGAAGACAAGAAGTCAAACTATCTCTCTTCACAGATGATATGATTCTATACCTAGAAAACCCCCATAGTCTCTGCCCAAGGCTCCCAGAACTGATAAACAACTTCAGTAAAATTTCAGGATAGAAAATCAATGTACAAAAATCAGTAGCATTTCTATACACCAATAATGCCCAAGCTGAGAACCAAATCAAGAAAACAATCACATTAACAATAGCCACACACAAAAAATAAAATACAAAGGAATACAACTAACCAGGGAAGTGGAAGATCACTTTGACAGGAATTATAAAACACTGCTGAAAGAAATCAGAGACATCACAAACAAATGGAAAAACATTCCATGTTCATGTACAGAAGAATCAATATTATTAAAATGGCCATAGAACCCAAAACAACTTACAGATTCAGTGATGTTTCTATCAGACTACCAATGCATTTTTCACAGAATTAGAAAAACCTATTCTAAAATTCATATGGAATCCAAAAAGAGCCCAAATAGCCAAAAGCATCTTAAGCAAAAAGAACAGAGCCAGAGGCATCACACTACCCAACTTCAATCTGTACTACAAGGCTACAGTAACTAAAACAGGATGGTACTGGTACAAAAGACGACCCTTATACTAATGGAACAGTTTAAAGAACCCAGAAATGAAGCTGCACTCTTAAAAACCATCTGATCTTTGACAAAGTCAACAATAACAAGCAACGGGGAAAGGAGTCCCAATTTATTAAATGATGCTGGGATAACGGGCTTTTCACATGCAGAAGATTGAAACTGGACCCCTTCCTTTCACCACATACAAAAATCAACTCAAAATAGATGGAAGACATAAATACAAGTCCTAAAATAATTGTTTTAAATTCTAGAAGAAAATCTAAGAAATACCATTTTGGACATGGGCTTTGGCAAGTATTTAATGATGAAGTCTCCAAAAGCAATTACAACAAAAATAAAAAATAGACTGGTGAGACCTAACTAAACTAAAGAGCTCTGTACAGCAAAAGACACTATCAACAGGGTAAACAGACAACCTACAGAATGGGTGAACATATTCACAAACTACGTATCCCACAAAGGTTCTAATATCCAGAATCTGTAAGGAACTTAAATCAATAAGCCAAAAGTAACCCCTTTAAAAATGTGAAAAGGACATGGACAGACACTTCTCAAAAGAAGATATATATGTGACCAACAAGCATATGAAAAAATGCTCAATATCACTAATCATTAAAGAAATACAAATCAGCATTTCCACAAACCACAGTAAGATACCACCTCAAACCAGTCAGAAAGGCTGTTACTAAGAAATCAAAAAATAATAGATGTTGGTGAGGTTGCAGACAAAAGGGAATGCTTATACATTGCTGGTGAGAGTGTAAAGTTCAGCCACTGTGGAAAGCAGTTTGGCTATTTCTCAAAGAACTTAAAACAGAACTACCGTTAGACCCAGTAATCCCATTGCTGGGTATATACCCAAAGGAATATAAATCATTCTACCAAAAAGACACCTGCCTTTGTATGTTCATCATAGCACTATTCAAAATAGCAAAGACATGGAATCAACTTATATACTCATCAATGATGGACCGGATAAATAATATGTGGTACTTATACACCATAGAATATTACACAGCCATAAAAAATAATTAAATCATGTCCTTTGCAACAAAATAGATGCAGCTGGAGGTCATTATCCTAACCAAATTAACAAAGGAACAGAAAACCAAATACCACATGTTCTTATTTGTAAGTGGGAGCTAAACATTAAGTACATATGGTTATAAAGATGGAAACAACAGACACTGGGGAATACTTGAGAGTGTAGTGCGGAGGAGGGGAGGGTTGAAAAACTACCTATTGGGTACTATGCTTACCACCTGGGTGATGAAATCATTTGCACACCAAACCCCAGCAACATGCAATTTACCCATGTAACAAACCTGCACGTGTACCCCCTAAACCTAAAATAAAAGTTGGGAAAAGAAAGAAAAAAGAGTAACAAGAGTGTACATCTGCATGTTGTTCCTGATCTTAGTCTTTTGCCATTAGATGTGATGTCAACTGTCGTTTTTTTTCCGAAGATGCTTTTTTATCAAGTTGAGATAATTTCCATCTATTTATATTTTTCTGAAAGTTTTTGTGATGAATAGGTATTGAATTTTGTGAAATAAAATCATATGATCATATGATTTCTCATTTTTTAGCTTTATGATGGATTACATTGATTGAGTTTTGAATATTGAACCAGTTTGGTATACCCCAAATGTCTGATTGGGTCATGGTATGATTGGTGATATAATTGGCATATAATTACTTTCATATTTTGTGAGATTCAGCTTGTTAATATCTTTTGATGATTTTTGTGTTAAAATTAATGAGAGATATTGATCTGTTGTTTTATTTATTTTTTACTGTCCTTGTCTGGTTGTGGTATTAGAGTAATATTGACCTCACAAAATTAAGTGGGCAGTGTTCTTTTCTTGTATTAGTCTATTTCTATTAGTTTCCTATTTCTATGGTAACAAATTACTACAAATTTAGTGGCTTAAAACAACACAACGCAAATATATTACCTTACAGTTCTGGAGTTGGTTTATTTGGTGCCATTGGGGCTCCTGCTGCTCTCAGCTGTTGTTGCTTGAGGAGGAGAAAAGGATTTCCCTGGGTAACATGGCTGGGTGTCATGGTGAGACCCACCATACAGTTGTCCCTCTACTACTTGGTTTCTATGAGAAGATGAAGAGAATTTTAGGCCTGTGAGGACAATGAGACTTCCTGGACCGTGCCATCTGCCATGACTGGGTCTCTTTCTCTAGTGCCACCTGCACACCTAGAGGAGTCTCCAACCCATGGGTTCGACAAGGTTGTACCCTGTACTTAGCTTGTATTTTGGTCTCTACCCAGTGACCTTATTATTTCAGTGAAAAGGGCAAATCTCAGTCTCAGTAGGGAAGGAGAGTACCTTCTCTAGTCAATCTATCTTCCTTATAGATGCTGGGCTCACTTGATCTCATTTGAGAGACTTATATTAAA